>NC_092046.1:8057199-8357199 GCF_003086295.3 Arachis hypogaea | reverse complement strand
ATGGATTAGGTATCCCTTACCAAATAAAATTGATTTAATTAAAAGATTAAATAAAGCAAATATCTTTTCAAAATTTGATTTAAAATCAGGATATTATCAGATTGCAGTAAAAGAAGAAGATAGATATAAAACAGTTTTTATAGTACCCTTTGGACATTATGAATGGAATGTAATGCCCCAAGGATTAAAAAATGCTCCAAGCGAATTCCAAGAAATAATGAATAATATATTTTACCCGCAAATAGAATTTACCATAGTATATCTTGATGACGTATTAATATACTCAAAAGGAATAAAGCAACATATATATCATCTAGAAAAATTTATGGATATTATAACAGAGCAAGCAAGGATTAGTTTTATCAGAAAAGAAAATGAAAATTTTTACAACTAAAGTAAGGTTTTTAGTGTATGAGATTTATCAAGGAACTATAGTACCTATTAAAAAAGCCATTGAATTTGCAGATAAATTTCCAAATGAAATAACTGACAAAAAATAACTACAACGATTTTTGGGATGTTTAAATTATGTTGCAGAATTTTTGCCTGGAATAAGGGTCACATGCGAGCCTCTTTATAAGAGATTAAGAAAAAATTCACCTCCATGGACAAAAGAAATTACTTCTATAATAATAAAGATAAAAAATGCAATAAAAGAAATACCTTGTATAAGTATACTAGATCCATCGGCTAAATTAATTGTAGAAACAGATGCATCAGAATTAGAATATGGAAGAATTTTTAAACAAATACCTCCTAATAGCTCGAAAGAACAAATAGTAAAATATCATTAACGAATTTGGAACCAAGCTCAAAAGAATTATCCAACAGTCAAAAAAGAAATACTTGCCATAGTATTATGTGTTTCAAAATTTCAAGAAGATTTATTTAACAAAACATTTTTAACAAGAACTGATTGTAAAGCAGCCCCAAATGTTTTAGAAAATGATGTCAAAAATCTAGTTTCAAAACAAATATTTATAAGATGGCAAGCTATTCTTTCATGTTTCGATTTTACTATTGAACGTATAAAAGTAGAACTAAATTCACTCCCTGACTTTCTTACTAGAGAATTTTTGCAGGGAAAAAATGGATCAAAAACCAGCCTCCAGTAAAGATTATGGTCAACCTTTTGACCAAATAAAAGAACAAAATTACCTATTACTCCTGTACCAGCAAAGCCATTATCATTAAGACCTATGACCATGTCACAGGTTGTAAAAGCATCATCATCATCATCACCTTCTAAGAGCTCTTTAATTACTACTAATAATAAATTCACATTATTGCAACCATCAGATCTCTATAACACTCAACCCTTGAAAGAACAGTTTCTTTACTATGAAAAATTCAGTCCTATTAAAATATTAACCATTGAAAAAGAGTGGTTCAAAAAAGATAGAAAACCCTATACAAGACTATTTTCCTAAATACTTTCCATTACATTCCTATTAACCCACAAAAAATCCAAAAAATCTATGAATTCATATTAGTAGACACCGGATCTATTGAGTTGACACAATATAAAGATTCCAATACCAAACAGCCCGTTTATTCAAAAATAAAAATCATGAAAATATTATCTCTACAAGAGTAGAAATTACCCCCATATCAGTCTAAAAGCTTCTCTTTGAAATTTGAACCTCAGAGCTATATCTATTATGACTACCAAGAAGCATGGAACCATATTTTATTCCTATCTTCAAATCTCCATTCTTGGTTCATATGGTTCAGAAAGGGGATATCATTACAATTTCCCAAGTGGTTCCAATCATGGTTTCAGAATTTTGGACCAATAGAAGCCTTCTTCCCAAAAGAAGCCAGCATGACGTATGAATATTTTAAAAGTAAGTCATCATTTCTACAAGAGTATAAATTCATTTCATTTATAGCAGCTATGGGAATAAGCTGGATTATGACTTGGGAATATGATTCAGCAGCATATGAAGAATGTCCAAGCATACAATATTTGGTAAGAATAATAAAAATAAAGTGGTGGAACAAATATGATATAAATCTGCTAAGAAAATGAGCTATTGTTCAATGGTTAACAACATTACAAAAGCGTCCAGCAATAACAGCCTCAAGCACCACCAATGAACAAATAGCTTATAAAAAAGAGACCCAATTCTTAGCGTAGAAGCGACAAATTATGGCAGCCCTAGCAGCGACAACTTCAGAGGAAGATATCCAAAGCTCTCTACAAGCAATACAAACAGTACCTCTTGGAGAAGACGAAGAGGTACAGTCCAGTCCAGCTCATTATTATCAAGACTCTCAAGATCCATTTGAAATGTAGTAAGAACTATATATGAAATCAATGTAAAAGCCCAATCATAAAGAAAAATGATCTCAGTAAAAAAAAAGAGTAAAAGTAAAAAGTAAAAAGTAAACAGTAACTGTCGGCAAAACAGTAAATATCGGCAAACAGTAAAATAAACAGTACTGTCGGCAAATAATACTCAAACAGTAATCATTTGGGGTCTATAAATACTAAAGGCCTCATTCATTCAAGATCATCAAAAACTTGAAAGCTCAAGAAACCTCTCTACTCTCATATCTTCTTACTCCATATATTTTCCAAATATTTGTAATCATCTTCAAGAATTGTATCAACTTTATAAGCAATAAGAGTACAAGTTTATCTTTATAAGTCTACTATCTTTATTTTCTTCATTGTTATTTCTATTCTTATAACATGAAAAAATTTCATAAAAGGCTTAAATCCTTAAAGTTAGTTAGAAGAAACATGAAAATAAGAGTAATGGCAATAAGAAGAAAAATAGGAGAATTGATAACTGAACTTCAGACTTAACAATAGAAATAAAGAAGATAAATAAGAAAATAATTAAGACCAAAAAGTTATTACAACAGATTAAAACCATAAAATTAGTAAAAACCGTTAGGAAAAGCATTAAGAATAAACGCATTCACCATGTTAGAAGAATGAATTATCTTCATGTGCAAAATATGATACCATTTTATGATATACAATCAAGAATACAAACCCTTAGATCTTTACAAATAGATTCTGAACCTTAACAAGATCCTTCTTTATAAGTACAAGTTCAACCCATACAAGCCCAACCTATATATATTTTATTATTCAGTGTTGCTTTTCCAATTCTGCTGCATATGATGTTATGATGTGATTCTATTTCTCCTATTCATGATCTCTGCTTCTCAATTTCAAAGAATTTAAGATGTCTTTTTTCAAAGTGTTCTTGATAGTTTGTGGCATACAAGTAATCCAATTTTAGTCGAGGGTACCAGCAGCTGCAAATTTTGCTACTTCATGCGCTACTTCATGCGCCAACGTATTCCCTTCTCTAGTAAACACAATTTAATTGGACTAGTTTTTTTTTTTGGTCGCAAATTGGACTAGTTGTGTGTTAGGTGATCATGGTAGAACATGAATTCAGGTGACTTTTTTTTATACCAACAGGGTCGAAGCCCAATGGGTGACTTTATTCAGTGCTGGTTAGTGGTTATCTTGAGAGTTTTACAAATCAAATTTTTTATAATAGTTATTATAATCTAATTGGGAATCGAATTAGTTAGACTATTAGGCCATTGAATTTCTGATTTAATGAATGAGTTACAAATTAAATTGATTAATTTTCGGTATAATTAAATAATTATATAAATTTTATTTTTTATTTCATAATAAGTATTTTTTTTAGTTTTATTTTATATTAAATTAATTATTATTTTTAAATTTTAATGATTAATCAATTAGTTTATATTAATATAATTTTTAAATGAACCAATTTAGACCAATTTTTATTAAATTTGATTAAGTTTGACCGAATTAATTGTCTAACCAATTCAAATGATGATTTAATAACTCGATTTAATAATTATGCTTTTTACAGTTTAGATGGCTCTTCGCTAGTTTAGGACAAAAACTTAACTTAAGGAACGTGGTCTATTATGTGTTCATGTTTTTTTTTTTTTTTCAATATAATCCTACGGTAAATTTGACCAAAATTTTGACAAGAATTAGTGTTTTTTCTACATTCATAATCACTATCGCCGAACTGTTCCTAGGCCGTCAGATTTCAACATCTACTCTTTCTTTTTAAAGAGTTTAATTTTGATATACTAATATATAAAATATTTTATATAATCATCTAATTACATGTATATTTTTAGATGTTTATTCACACAGTTAATATAAAAGATAGTTATATTCACTAACATGTCGTTACATAATTAAATGCAATATAAAATTATTTTATATTAATACATTAAAATTAAATTCTTATATTAATACCTAAATAGTAAATTTTTTTTTTGTATTTTTAACACACCAAATCATTTCAATTCCTTTCAAATTCTATCAAAATGAAGAATTTAGTTTCAGTTATAATATAAATACACGAAATGCGCGAATTAATTTAATTCCTACTTTTTATCCGATCTCTTCTCAAAAAAAAAAAAAAGCTTGAAATCAAATCAATTTCAATTTTATCAAATACTGTAATTTACCTTAAATAGAAAGTCACAAACACAAGAATTTGATAGAAAAGTCATTATGATTCACTAACAGATATTATAGATTGCTTTTATTAATCTTCATTTTTATGTCAACTTACTTATTTCAAACAGATATTAACATTATTTTACTGGTTCTAAAAATAGCCTCTGCTTCCCAATCTTTTCTTTATAATTAAAATTTACTTTAAAAAATATTATTAGAAGTAAATTCATAAGTTAGAAATATAAAGGTATTCCGTTTGAGTATTATAAAAAGAAGGATGTGGATAGGAATGACCCTACAGATACCATGGTTGATGAGGTAAGAGATATCAATTGATTCACCAAAATAGATACCCCATCTATACCAATTCATTCACTAAACAAGAGTAATGTAGCTGGTTTTAGAAACATTATAGTTGGCCTATGTCAGTGACATGATTCAACAAATTTTTACCAACAATAATGCCATGACAAATTTGGAATTGCATACTTCACTAGTAACATTGCTAACTCACACACCGTGCACAAAGCATGACCAAGAAAACTGTCAATATATTCTCACATTTGCAACCTTCATCATCATAGCACAAATTAATTTCTCATCATAATTCACAACATTATTCAATTCCAACATGGGAACCTGCATGGAGAATTTTAATGAGGAGGAACACATTTTTCGCAGTAAATTCAAGCCGGTCCAAGTTCCGGACGACGTGACGCTGCCGGAATTCGTGCTCGAAAACGCCGAATTATACGCCAACAAGGTTGCATTTGTGGATGGTGTGAGTGAGAAAGCTATGACTTATAGTGAGGTGGTGAGAGACACAAAGAGATTGTCAAAGGCATTAAGGTCTCTTGGTTTGAGGAAGGGGAATGTGGTGATTGTGGTGCTTCCAAATGTGGTAGAATATGGAGTCATTGCTTTGGGAATAATGGCTGCTGGTGGTGTGTTCTCAGGAGCAAATCCAGCATCACATGTTTCAGAGATTAAGAAGCAAGTAGATTCCGCTGATGCCAAATTAATTGTCACAGATTCTACAATCTATGATAAGGTAATTGTTTTAAGTAGAATTATATATTTTTTTTAAATATTATTCATACATCAAGTATTTTTGGTACCGGTATAAAAATACGGTTGTTACTAATTAATTGTGCATTTAGTAACGATTGTTCTTTTTTTTCGTTAAATAAGTTTTTGGTTATTGTATAATGCACAATTTTTTTATTGTTAATTTCTATAAAATTTCTCTGTTTTTGGTTTAAAAGTACTTTAAGAGTTTAATTAAAAAATATTTTAAGCATAGCTGTTAAATTTACAAGTATTAAAAGGTAATTTTTTAATAAATGTATTAAACAGTTTAATGCTTTATTTTTCAATATTTTTCTATATTAAGTATCTTATCAAATATCCTAAAATACTGATTATCAATACTATATTTTAAATACTTAATTTGTCTTTATCCTTAATTTTTTTAAAAAAAATATTAGGAGACCATCAGAATTTATTATTTTTTATTATAATCCCACTACGTTACCAACAGTATTTCTGTCAACTTTTGTTTATGACTGTGTTTAATGGAAGTGTCTTTGCGGATATGTCTAATAAAAATATATTTTTTATAGCTGTATTTAATGGAAGTGTCTTGATAGATGTATTTTCTATATGTGTCTCCTTATACATGTGTTTAAAATATAATAATTAATTATTGTTGGTAATAAGTTAGCAAATAGTATATTGGTACTATATACTTTTCCTTTTTATTATCACTTAATTATTAATTCACTTTTTTTAGTCTAGTAATCTAACAACATTTAATAGAAACAAATTAATTGTAGCGGATCAAGACCAATCTTCTTGAATTATTTCTGAATCAAAATCTGAATAAATAAGATAAATTATACTATATATATATATATATGCATTTAAACTATAGTATTTGAAACTTCTTGAGTTTGAAATTGAACACAGGTGAAAGCTCTAGAGTTGCCTGTAATTGTGCTAGCTGATGAGCCTATTGAGGAAGCTATGAACTACAAAAAACTACTTGAAGCCGCGGACCGCGCCGGCGACGATTCGGCTAAAGAACCAATTCATCAGAATGATCTGTGTGCCATGCCATTTTCATCAGGCACCACAGGGCTCTCAAAGGGTGTGATGCTTACACACAGAAACGTAGTAGCAAATCTTTGCTCAACACTCTTCGGTGTGGGACAAGAAATGATTGGCAATGTGACAACACTAGGACTAATCCCATTCTTTCACATCTATGGCATAACTGGAATATGTTGTGCCACTCTTAGGAACAAAGGGAAAGTTGTGGTTATGGGAAGGTATGATTTGAAGACATTTATTACTGCATTGATCAAACATGAGGTCAATTTTGCACCAATTGTGCCCCCAATTATTCTTGGATTGGTGAAGAATCCAATAGTGGATGAATTTGATCTTGGCAAGCTTAAACTCCAGGCTATTATGACTGCAGCTGCTCCACTTGCACCAGAAGTCCTTAATGCATTTAAACAAAAGTTTCCTGGTGTTGTTGTCCAAGAGGTGAATACATTATCCTTGTTTTTACAATGTTTCTAATTTATTAATGTGGTTATTATTTTCAGATGGACAACAATAAAGGTGTATCTTTAAAATATTTTCTCTTACACTTTTGTTTTTCACTCTTGCTGAGTTTTTTTTTTTAACTCTAAAATCTTGATATGTTCTAACTCAATCTATTTATATATAAATTGCATTTAATACAGTAAAATAACAAGATAAAAAGAAAATGGAAAAGAGTATTTTATTTTTTAATGTTTTAAATTTTTATAAAAATCGTATTTTTCCAAATTAATGTTATATATATATATTCAACCATTTTTAAAAGTTTAATTATTCTATTGATTCTTAAAGTTTCGTCAAATTTTTAATTAGGTATTTTTTTAATATTTATTTTTTGTATTTGATGTAAAATAAATTATAAAATATTCTAAAAACACAATATTTTAGAATTATTGTGTTTTTCTAAAAAAATAATAATTACTAAAAATCTAATTATAATTTTTTTATCTAATATAAAATTTAATTAAAAAACAATAAAATTATAAAACTAACAGAATAATTAAACTATTCCTATTTTATTGGTGAGAAAGTTTCTATTAGTATGAAAAAGTCTAAGAAATCAATTATGACGTAATTAATTTGGAGTCGACTAGTTGAACAATAACTTTTATTTTTAATTTTAAAATTCAAAAAATCAGAATAATAAAAGATTTTTTTTATAATAGACTTATTTTTCAATTAACTAACTCTAAGTTTGGCTACACTCTAATTGGTTCCTAGTGAGATCGTATTAAATATGGGTAAAGTATATTTTTTGTCCTTAAACTTTGACAAAAGTTTCAAAAATACCTCTAAGTTTTATTTTGTTTTAATTTTGTCTCAAAAGTTTTCGATTTACATCAAATATACTCCTGATGTTAATTTTTCAAAAAATTTAAGATCAATTCAACAACAATTTCATAAGAATAACCCTCAATACAAGCAAAGCATAATTTTCATGTATTATTGTTAGATTGGTCTTAAATTTTTTTGAAAATTTAGCCGTCAAGAGTATATTTGATGCAAATTGAAAATTTCTGTGACAAAATTGAAACAAAATAAAACTTAAGAGTATTTTTAAAACTTTTGCCAAATTTTAGGAACAAAAATTATACTTTACCCTAATATATTTATTAGTAACTCCTCAAGTTTCAATGGATACCCCAAGTGACTAAGAACAAGGATCATTTCTCTTGCATAAATTTGAGTGAAAACATATAAAATGGTATTATTGTTCGGCAGGCATATGGACTAACTGAGCATAGCTGCATCACACTTACCCATGCAATCAAAGACGCTGGGGTTCTACACAAAAATTCAGTGGGGTTCATCCTCCCAAATTTGGAAGTTAAATTTATTGATCCTGATACTGGTCGATCCCTCCCAAGGAACACACCTGGGGAAATTTGTGTCCGAAGCCAATGTGTAATGCAAGGTAATAAATATACAATTTGCAACTACTAAAACATAATTGTACCTGTTCAATTGTAAATAAAAATACTATTCGTATATTAAAATAAGTCACTAAAATCAGTCACTTGTATTTATATATAAATATATGTTAATATGTGTAGTTTAATTTATTTTTAATATATATTTATATTTTAATATGTATTTTATATTAATAACTAATTTTAGTGGCTGATTTTAATATATACGTAACATAATCGAATTGTAAAGTTACACTGGGATATGTGATGATATGAATTTCGATTTGGTTTAGTTTTCTACTCCACATGATTTTCTGAGCATTTACATATGCATTGTTCACAGGTTACTATAAACAGGTTGATGAAACTGCTCATACAATTGACAAGGATGGATGGCTTCACACCGGGGATGTAGGATACATAGATGATGAAGAGAATATATTTATTGTTGATCGCATCAAGGAGTTAATTAAATACAAAGGATTCCAAGTAAGTTGATTTGGTTAATTAGAATCACCATTATAAGTTATAACTTTGAAAGAGTTCAATTTAATCTTATAATAATAATATGATCTATTATAGAGCAAATTAGATTAAGAAATGTTAGAGAACTATCATAATTTATTATTTTTGTCTATTATTTTTAGTTAACAACTCAATTCTTTTCGCTTAGTAATTTAATAATATACTTTAGTCCATATTTTTAACATTAATGACAAAAAATAATAAATTATGATAACCCTCTAGTATTCATCAAATAGATTGTTAAATAACTCTAGTATTCTACATTATATGAAGATTTATAACGCAACCCTTATTTTTTAATCAAAGTTTAGGAATTTTATTATAAATCTCACATCTCTCAAAAATAAGATCTTTAGAAAAATTATAACTGTGATTCATCTTCCACTCTATGAGTTAGTTTTTGTGATTGAGTTAGACCCTTTGATATCAATTCTAATATGATATTAGAGACTATACTTTCCAATATTATTGGACTATCCACATGTAAATGTTCACGCTTTAGATTTTTTGGGCATAAAATAAATATATTACAAGTCCCACATTTCTCAAAAATAAAATTTCACATGACAATGTTCACTCTAAAAACTAGCATTTGAGTTGAGTTAGACTTCTTTGATCTCAATTCTAATAACTTTCTATAAACAATTTTGCCATTATGAATGTTTTAAACTTTAGCCATCAAATTTTGAAACATGTCTTTTTTGGATGAATTTAGGTAGCTCCTGCTGAGTTAGAGGCCATTTTGTTATCTCATCCGTCGGTTGAAGATGCTGCAGTTGTGCCGTGAGTAACAAGCCACCATCGATCTTTGTCACTCTTTTTGAAATTCCTACAAAGTTTTGTCATTTATTGAAGATTGTGATGATGGTTCAGGTTGCCAGATGAAGAAGCAGGGGAAATCCCAGCTGCGAGTGTTGTCGTGAGCCGCGGCGCAAGAGTGACCGAAAAGGAAATCATGGACTATGTTGCTTCAAATGCTGCACATTACAAGAAAGTGAGGGTGGTGCACTTTGTAGAAACCATACCAAAATCACCTTCTGGGAAGATAATGAGAAGGCTTATTAAAGAGAGGATGGTGAAAAAAATGAAGACAAACTCCACACCAAAATCCAATATTTCTTAAGTCATTATATCATAATATTATTTATGCTTTTCCTGTTGTTGATGATTTATTTACTGTTTTGGTTTATGGAGGCAGAACAAAGTGAATAAATTGCTGCATATTTAATCATTGGTTATATGGTTTTTTATTCACTAATTTAATATAAGTACAATTGGATGGTAGTAAAGTCAATTATCTACTGTTTGCTAGAACCAAAAATGCTACATTGGAGTTTCATTTGATCAGGGAAAGTCAAAATCAAAATGCAGCAGCGTTATTGAAATAGAACTTAATAATCATCTGTCACATTCACAACCGTGTTGGTTAAGTAGCATGTTTGTTTGTAACAATGATAATATAAGAAATTTCAAATTTATGTTGAACTTGTATTATAATTTATCTACTATTTGATCTAAAAAATAGGATCCCTTCTAGTTTGGGCCTGGTCGATGATCATCAGAATATCTTCACAATGTTAAAAGTTGGTCGATGTGGATTTGTGGACAAAAATAATGGCATGATGTAAAATATGAGTAAAAATGGTCAAATTAGTCTCGAAAAGATTATTCATTTTTTAAATTGGTCTCCAAATTTTTTTAATCAAATTTGTTCTTTAAAGATTTTAAATTAGTCACGTTAGTCTTTTCGTCACTTTGTTTATTGATAATATCAAAATTTGCTAATGTAACAGATTAAGTAACACCCCAACATATATCTAGGAGTCTTAAATAATTATTAACGTGATTAGTTTATGAAATTAGATTAAATCAAAACCTAATTGAGGAGAGAACTTAAGGCATTAGAATTCTTTAATTTGGAGTTAATTTGATCTAATTTTATAAACTAATCATGTTAATAGTCAATTAAGATTTTTATGTGTATTTTTTTTTTTTGATGGAGTAACGGGGTCAGAAACCCCAAAACAGCAAGCAAAAACTACAAGCCTCTAAGCCTAAAAGAACCATACATGTCAAAAGTTAAAGCTGAAATAATATCAGGTGCAGGTGCATCAAAAATGTGGAGACCTATAGGAAGATCATGCCCCTTCTTGGCCATTATATCTGCAACTGTATTGGCCTCTCTTAAGGTGTGATTCCAATCAATATTTTGTACGCGCCTGTTTAGGATCAGGATATCTTGTACAAGAGCTGCATAAGGGTGGGAGTTTGGACATCCTGTTTTAATAACCTGAAGAGAGCCATTAGAGAGTCAGACTCCACAATAATATTCTGTAAATCATTAGCAACTGCTATTTGGAGACCTTTAATAATTTTCCAAAGTTCAGCATGCATAATGGTACAATTACCCAAATTACAGGAAAAGGCTTTCATAAACCTTCCCATGTGGTCTCTGAAGATCCCCCCGCAGGAGGCATTATCACATTAGGAGAAGTAGGACCCATCAACATTAATCTTGACATAGTGCTCCTGTGGTTGGTGCCAGCGAATGAGATTTTCCAAACTATTATGATTCCTCTTTGGAAGGTTAGTCTTCTTCATGACTTTAATAATATTCCTTGTACGTGCTCTAATGTGGCTTGCAGCAATCCTTGGGTCGGTGGCCTTGCCTTCAAAGACCAATTTATTTCGCAACCACCAGAGAGAGGAGGCACCCACTCCAAAGTAGTAAGTCCACTCCGTTTTCCTATTGAGGTTTGAGGTGAGCCATTCTCTCATACTTCTGGTAAAAAAATCTCCAACCTCTCTCGCGGGAATTAGAAGCTTCCAAACTTATTTGCAAAAGGACAGTCGCGAAGAACATGGACAATGGATTCCTCCGACTGACATCGAGGACAGTTGGGGTTCAAAGTCATATGCCTCCTGAACCTTTGAGCATTTGTCAAAATGGCATCATTTGCACAAAGCTAAAGAAAGGTGCGAACTCTTTTTGGACCCTTCCAGTTCCACGCAAGCTTGAAGATTTGGTCCGAGTGGTTCTGATTGGTGTGAAGGAATTGGTAAGCAGACTTCAGGTTGAACGCCCCATCCGAGGATAAAGCCCAAGCAATCTGATCCTCATTCTTCCAAGGTGATGGTGGAGCCATTGCTAAGACTCGTTGGACAACCTCATCCAGGAGCCATTCTCTTAGCTTCCTATCATCCTAATGCCCTGAAATAGAGAGGAAATCATTTAGAGAATTAGGAGAATAATTGCTATCTCTTACCTAGGTAGCATGCTGGTCTAGAGTTCCAAGTTTTGGAATCCATTGATGACTTCAAAAATTAATTTTGGATCCATCACCTATCCTCCATATGGTATTGCTCTCAACATCTTTCCAAGCACAGCAAACTCCTTTCCACAAATTAGAAGCATTATTTATCCTTCTAATATTAGGAAGAATATCAGTCCCACACCAATATTTAGACGTTAGAACTCTGGCCCAAAGATGATCTCTTTTGTCGACCAGCCCCCATCCAATTTTTATCATAAACGCATGGTTAAGGTCTTTGGCATGTCGGATACCAAGACCACCTGTATTTTTGGGTTTACAGACATTATGCCAGCTCAGAAGGTGGACTTTCTTTGTCTGATTAGTGTCACCCTAGAAAAAATTTCTGCATTTAAAATCAATCATATTACAAGTAGAAACAGGTAAATAAGCAGTTTGCATAGTATAACTAGGTAAAGCAGAGAGGATAGATTTCACCAAGGTATTTCTCCCCACCAAAGATAATGATGTAGCTTTCTAACTGCTGAGTCTTATATTTAATTTGCTTATAATTCTGTTGTAAGTGTTCCGTGTCACCCTCGAGTGGATAAGGGGGACTCCAAGGTACTTTCTGAGATCATTTGTTCTCTGAAAATGTAAGGCTTCACTAATATCATTTCTTATATGATGCCCCACGTTATTGGAGAAGAAGATCCTAGTCTTCTCAGTATTAACTTTCTAATCGGAACTATCACAAAAGACACCAAGAACTCTATCAATTATCTGGGCCTGCTCCAAACTGGCTTCAGCAAAGAGAATCAAGTCATCGGCAAAACAGAGGTGAGAGAGCTCAGGACCACCCCTATTAAGTCTGATGGGTTTTCAGTAACCCAGGTTGACCGCTTCTGATATGAGCTGAGAGAGACGTTCCATTCACAAAACAAAAATATAAGGTGAAATAGGATCACCTTGACGAATTCCTCTAGAAAGAGTAAATTCATCAAAAACTTCTCCATTCCAAAGCATTTTCATTCTAGCTGAAGAGATACACGTACATATGAGATTAGAGATGTGAGATGGGATCCCAATATCATCAAGAGTATTCTTAATAAAACTCCATTTCAATCTGTCATAAGCTTTTTCCAAATCAATCTTAATGGCCATCCAGCCTTTATCACCCTTTTTGCTTCATATGGAGTAGATGACCTCCTAAGTGATGATGATATTATCAGAGCTATGCCTGCCAGGGACAAAACTGCATTGCGTCGGCTGGACAAGCTTCTCCATAATATATCTCAACCGCTTGGCAAGAATCTTTGTGATAACTTTATACGAAACATTGCACAAACTAATCGGCCGCATTTGTTTTAAAGTAGTAGAGGGCTCCACTTTAGGAATCAAAACAATGAGAGTTTCATTTATCTCTTTCACCTTGTGGGAATTACTAAAGATATTCTGCACGAGCCTACACAAATCAGCACCAATCTTATCCCAATTATGTTGGTTAAAAACAGCATGAATCCCATCCTTACTTGGTGCTTTAAAGATGCCCATAGTAAAAATAGCATCCTTTATTTCCCACTCAGAAACGTGACCACCAATCAGATTTATATCATCATTGCTTAGGCCAGGAAATCTTTGGTTCAGGACAAAAGGAGAGTCAGGAGTATCATCCAAGTATAACTTAGCATAGAATGAAGTTACCATCATCTCAAGTTCAGCACTCTCTGTAATCCAATTCCCATTATCATCTTGTAATGCCTCAATTCTATTTCTTCTTCTTCTAGCCATAGTAGTGCCATGGAAGTATTTAGTGTTACGGTCACCAAATTGTATTCAATTACACCGAGATTTCTGAAACCAGAGTAGCTCTTCCTGTGCCAAAGTCTCTTCATACTCTGCCCAAAGTCTTCCCTGCAGATCTTCTAAGAACCGATTATATCCATTACTAATATTGTTTGTGATGCCCTGTTGCCTTCTCAAAATTCTAGATTTCTTTTTATTAATGTCACCAAACACATTGGAATTCCAGATTCTGAGAGAATTTTGAAAATCATTCATACAGTTATTCCAAGAGTTCTCAAACTTCCTGCTTCTTTGAACTAAATTATTAAAATCAGGATAAGATAATCAGCCAGCAAAAAAATGAAACGGCCTCCTTCTTCTGTTGGGACGGGCAAGATGAGAAAATTGCAGAAGAAGAGGAGAATGGTCAGATTTTAACATAGAGAGATGTTTGATTCCAACATCAGGGAAGCACATCTGCCACTCCATATTACTGAGACCTCTGTCAAGGCGTTCAAACAAACTACCACGCTTCCAAGTGTAGGGCCAGCCCGAGTAGCCTAAATTCAGAAGACCGCAATTAGAAACACAATTTTGAAAGTCTCTACAAGCACTGTTATTCTGAGAAATAGAGCCCCCCTTCCTCTCAAAGTCATGCAGATACGCATTAAAATCCCCAATAACCCACCAGGGGAGATTCATAGATTCACTAAGAATTTCAAGATCCATCCAGAGCTGTTTTCTTAAAGATCTCTGAGGACTGCCATAAATAGCCGTCAACATTCATGGAGATGAGTTCTTGCCGTGGATTCTCATGTGAACAAATTGGAAGTTGTGCCGAAGGATTTCTACTTTCCAACTATCCAAATTCTACAAGCACAAAATACCCCCAGATTGGCCCCTTGCATCTTCAACAAACATGCCATCAAACTCTATTCTATTCCTGACGGTCCTTCCCTGATCCCCACTAATATGGGTTTCCAACAGAATGACAAAAATTCAAATCATAATCTCTCTTAAGGTCTCTAATAAGGTTAGGAAACGTCTTTCCGCCCACACAGCGACAGTTTCAGGTAAGAATATTCATGAGAAACTAACAAAAAAGGGAAGGTTACCAAGAACCAAAGAGTCAGAAATTAAACACGGTCTAAGGCATCAGCCCCATCCGTTTTGCTAACCCGATTCACGGAGTTCTTCTGAGTGCCAGTTGTTCCAGTCACACACGATGGAGTTGCATCAGGTGGTTTTTCCGGTGCCGATCCCACAATCACTGATTTCCGTCTATTTTCTGGGTCCGAATGATGAGCACAGCGATGAATCCCCGAAGAGCTTGTATCTTCATTGCTCCCGTGGCTAGTATTTTTATTTCTCGTAGCATTGAAATCTTCCCACTGTTGCTTCACCATACCCCTCATGTTTTCCATAATGGCTTGCTCCATGTCCTCCTTGTACGGGTCCTTTGAAGTGGAAGGCTTGCTTTGTGGCAATACCGCTGCAGAAGAATCAAAGGCCAAAGGAGCCTTTTCAATAATTTTTTGTTTAAGTTTAAAGCCCTTTTTTGGAAGGATTGGGCCTATTCTTGTGGTTGGGCCTTCTTTAATGGCTTAGGGGGTTTTTGCTTGCTCCTTTTTTGAGAAACCTTTCTTTAGCCATAATTGGTTTAGTAACAATAGTTTGGGATTGACTTGTTGGAGGCCCAGATTGCATGGGAGCCTTTGGAGGAAGTTCATCATGTTGAGAAATATCCTGCGCAGTAACCGCACCCCCATCAATCAAGATGTTGAAGCGAGACCCATCCTCAGAACCTTGATTCATATCCCCCTATTTTCCTTTTCATTATTACGGGGGCCATTAGTATTAACTGTGCGTTTATTACCAGGATCATATCTTTTCTGTTTTTTTTTTCCTTAGTGATCGTTTGACCATCATCCAGGGACCAAAATCAGCAGGAGCCTGATCAACGCAATTAACCCCTTGATTCGCGCACTTGCTCTGGATAGCAAGATCCCCCGTGATTGAGCCTTCTGGCTGACCCTCCTTCTCCTCGACCGGCGTTTCGACATTCCCATCCTTCGGTGAGCCTTCCACACGTACAGCGACTTCGCTACACTGATCACTACGATGACCGTATTTTCCACACTGAAAGCAAATGAGATGAAGTCCTTCGTACTCAATATTAAGAGTGCTTCCCAAAACTGAGATTCTCGGAACTAATTTTTTTGTCAAGTCAATCTCAACACAAATTCTGGCAAACCTCCCTCTCGAGTGAATGGAGGTAGCTCGATCAATCTTTAGCATGGTTCCAATAGCTGATCCAACTTGCCATAGAAACCGATGATTATACAGCTTTATAGGAAGATTCGGAATACGGAACCATGCCGCAATCTTCTTAACCGTACTCTCCGATGTCAGAAAGAATGGTCTCCACCTCTGAACAATGAGATAATGCACTGCGATCATCCATAGTCCATCCAAGAGAGCGTGTGAGTAGTCCTCCTCATCTGAAAAATGAACCAGAAAATAGTCACGATCCATATCAATAACATTTATCTTACCTTTCTTAACCCAATCCCTAGTTAGACGTTGTTCCATGAATCCCAGGCCGACTTTTTTGCCCAAAAATTTGACAACTAAAGCAGCATGCCATGGCTTGCACCATTCATCGAACTCATCTTTTGATACCGGAATGGTCGGACAAGGATCAAAAGCTTTATTTTTCTTTTCCTGTGCCTCCATATCTATGTACCATCGATCCTCAGGGTTAGGTTCCTCCTCTGCCACATCCACGATATTCCCCTCTCATGCATCCCCAGGAGAGGAAAGTAATGTTTCTTTATACGATATTTTCTGTGAAATAGTAGATCTAGCTGAATCATTCGCAACCATCTCTATACTATCTTCTTTTCTGTTCAGATCAATCTCCTCCCGATCTTTGACTTTCTTTGTACTACGTTGTTTTAGGTCATGAACTTGTGTTGAAACCCTCGCAGAGCTCGCAAAGTCACTCATCGCTTTTTCTAGAAACATAAAGCTAAAAGTGATTCCTAGGTGTATGTTGAAATGTCACTTAACATGTTACATTAGTAAATATCGACACCATCAACAAACAAAGTGACAAAAGGTCTAGCATGACTAAGTTAAAAATTTGTGAAGGATGAATTTGATCAAAAAAATTTCCAGAGACTAATTTGAAGAATTATTAATCTTTTAAAGATTAATTTAATTATTTACTCTTTAAAATATCTTTTTAATTTGATTTAAAAAATTGAGTTTAGTTAACATGTATCGTAAACACATATGATAAATTTATTATTAATAAAAAATTTTAAATATTTTTATTTAATAAAAATAAAACAAATACATTAAAAACTTAAATTTTTTATCACGATATTATCCAACAAGCAGCAAAATCACCCTGCCATTCACCACTGTTTTGTTAAATATGCAATTAGTTTTTCTACTTAATGATGGTACGCGCGCGTTTTATGGAATATATAACGTGGTTTAGATACTTAGAACATGGGCATCCATGACTTTTTGTATGTCGGCAAATTGTAATGTTACGGTCACATGAAATTGCACCTAAAATATGTAAAATTACCATTAATTAAAGAACATAGAACATGTAATCGGCAATCGAATAACATATATATGTTCAATTTTCCCACTCTTTACAATACCATAAGAGTGTCCTCTACGTTTCTTGGCTAGCTTCAAATGATGCTAACTTCAACATTTGCAACAATAGTATTCTAAACTATGGCATGATATACATAAATTTAATGGGATATATTGGTCTTACCCACCGTGCGGAAAAGAAAAAGAATAGTGAATGCAAACATACGAAATTCATCTCACTTACTTCTCCCCTATGTATGTAGCTATGACATTGATTCCAAAAAGTACGCATGTAGCACTACTACTAAGCTACAATATTCCTAACTTAATCTATCTACTGTGTATTTTAATTTCTCTTTTATGCTGAAACATAAGCCATTGTTGTTTCTTGTTACATCACGGATCCAAGTATGCATATAGTGTAATAATTATGTCTTTACTTTTTTAATTAAATCTCTATACTATTTTTTTTATTGATAATTTTAACATGTATTTTTAAAATTCATATTAGCTAAATTATTTTCTATTTTTATTATTAATTCTTTTCTGAGAAAGGATTCATAAAGCTTAAGAATAATTTGCAAATAACAAATAATAAGAGAGTATCATTAATTTATTTCTTTTTAAACACTAGTAAATATTTAAATTATTTTTTAAAGAATTTTAAATTGAATATTTTGGTTTCTAATAAATTTTATTTTCTATAAGTCATTTAAAATTATTTTATCGGATATATTGATCCTTTGACTGTTTTAAATAAGGACTCTTTTTTTTATAGTTATATTTCTTAGGGTTTAATTATTTTATAATAAAATTTATTAAAAATTTGTTTGTTTAATATACATATTAAAATTTTAATTGAAATCAATAAAAAATTAATTTATAAAAAATTTGTTAATAATTAAAGTATTTAATCATTTTTTTAAATGATTTAACTATTTCATGTTTAAACACTTTAATTTCATTTTTTAATAAATAAAATAAATATTATAATTTCAGATTTAGACCCACGTCAGAAATTTATGTTTATACACTTTATGATTTATCTCATTTTTACCATGGACGAATTACTTATACACATATTTCATCTCTCATATAAATAAGATAAGTAAAAAAGTACAGCAGTATAATTCATCTATCCCAAGATACATATATAGGCTAATTTTATGGTGTCTATAATTTGGCGTCTAAATTTTGTCTAACTTTTCTTTTGTAATAAATTTTAAATTTTTTAAAATTATTTATTTTTATATCTTTTAAATTAAATATTAATTTTTAACTATTTTTAGTAAATAAACAACACATTTTAAATACCATAGCATTCACCATATATATAAATAAGTTGTCTATAATAAAAACGAAATAGGTGTATAAATAATAAAAGTCTAAGAGATCAGTAATTTTATTAAATTTTGACTAATATGTAATTAATAAAAAAAAATAAGTAATCTCATATCATTAAATAAAATCTTACACTATTAAAAATATTATTAATAACTATTTGATAATTATAAATTATAAAAATTACTGCTTCTAGCACTCTTAGTATAAATAACTCGTCTATAGCCAGGACGAGACACGTCTTAAGGAGGTTTATAAAATAAAATTTCTTAAACTTGTCTATATCGGTAATTATAATGTTTATTTTTTATTTAAAAATAGACCCTGTAAATCCTTCTCCAAAGTCCAAAGAATCGAGCAAAAGAAGCTCCAACTCACGTGATAGTTATATGCCTCCCAATGTTGTTTTTTTTTTTTTTATCAAATCCCAAATCTTCACACTTGGATTCTCGTTCAGATTCTTCTCGAAGAATTTCCTAAACAAAGTATGCCAACTACACCTTATAATCTGATATCTTAAACAAAAAAAGGCAGAACTTCATTAATTACTACCCTATTTTTTTTAGAATTTATCTATTTTATGTTTTTAAAGTACATATTAAAATTATAAAATAAAAATTTTTTAATTAGAAATATAAAAAATTTAAATTTTTAATATATTTATTAAATAAAAATATTTAAAAATTTTTATTAATGATAAACGTAGTAGCTAAAGTGCTAAACCCTTTTTCTAATCCTTGCTCAAACTTCACAAAGCGTGCACATAATCATAAAATATAAATTTCATTTCTTAACAATGGCATCAGTCGTAATAATCTCCAAATCCAAGGCCCATATACCGCTCACTCCCTCGTCTCATTACTAGTTTACTAATTACTACCCCTTCACCTCTCTGTCTCCTCACTGCAGTCTCAAGTGTACGCTTTCCACTGCTCTCTGCAGATCTCATTCTCTTTCTTCGGAACCTTCCAGAAATGCAGCCTCTCCGGCCGGCGAATCTTGCGGCCCTAGCGGCAGCGCTACTCCTCTTAGCCGCCGCCACAACCCATGCACACAACATTACCCGCATTTTGGAGAAGCACCCCGACTTCTCCACCTTTAACAAGTACCTAACACTAACTCACCTTGCGCCGGAGATCAACCGGCGAATCACCATAACCGTGTGCGCCATCGACAACACCGCCATGAACGAGCTGCTCTCGAAGCACCCTTCCATCTACACTCTGAAGAACATCCTGTCCCTCCACGTCCTCCTCGACTACTTCGGCGCCAAGAAGCTCCACCAGATCCCCAACGGCACCGCCCTCGCCGCCACCATGTTTCAGGCCACCGGAACCGCCCCCGGCTCCACGGGATTCGTCAACATCACCGACCTCCGCGGCGGAAAGGTGGGCTTCGGCGCCGAGAATAACGGCGGCGCCCTGTCCGCATTCTTCGTGAAATCGTTGGAGGAAATCCCTTACAACATATCGATAATACAGATCAGCAAGCCACTCCCCTCGGCTGCAGCAGAAGCCCCTACACCCGCACCCAGCAAGCAAAATCTCACTTCCATAATGTCCCGCCATGGCTGCAAGGTCTTCGCCGACACCCTTTCTGCCTCCCCCGACGCTATGTCCACCTTTTCTGACAATGTGGATGGCGGACTCACCGTCTTCTGCCCCATGGATGACGCCTTTAAGGTAATCACCATTAATTAGTTAGTTAGTTACATCCTAACTGTCAATTTGGACAAATTAGTTAGTTACTTTGTTGTAACCGTTTTGTTGGCTTCTGAAGGCATTCCTACCAAAGTATAAGAACCTAACTGCAGCTGGGAAGGCGTCGTTGCTGGAGTACCATGCTACGCCTGTTTATGAGAGCATGGCTATGTTGAAGTCAAACAATGGTTTGATGAACACGCTTGCTACCGATGGAGCCAGCAAGTTCGACTTCACCGTGCAGAATGACGGTGATCAAGTCACGCTCAAGACCAAGATTGTTACTGCCAAGATCACTGGCACGCTCATTGACGAAGACCCGCTCGCGATCTACACCATTGATAAGGTTCTGCTTCCCAGGGAGCTTTTCAAGGCCCTGGCTCCGTCTCCTTCGCCCTCGCCCGCTCCGGAACCAGCCGCCGCCGACGCTCCTGCATCCCCGAAGAAAGGGGGAAAGAAGAAGAAGCAGAAGGCAGCCGACGCGCCGGCAGATGAGGAATCAGCGCCTGCGGATTCGCCCAGTGATGCCGCCGATGAGAGCGCTGACGACGGTAACGGCGCCGTTAGGTTTGACGGCGTCAGGTACGGTAACGTCATCTTCGTGGTTATGGCTTTGTGCTTTGGGTTTTCATTGCTGTAAACTGTGAGTTCTGTAATAAAAAGACAAAAAAAAAAAAAGACAAAAAAAAAGTTTCTTAAATTATATGTGTTGCTTTAATATTTTTCTTACAAGAAAAAGAGAAATTTTTAGTCATTTTTTATTATAGTTAGGAAATAAAGGGAATTTGAAATGCTGTTTCCTTTATTACTGTATTTTTATTCGGTGTCTTTTGTAGTGCGTGTATTTTTAGCTGATTATTACCATTGTAGTTTTCTATTTGTTGCTGATGTAATTTATTTTTGGTGGTGTGTGATTTGAATGTAAGCGAATGCGTAAGTGAGCTTGTGAAGCTGAAAATTGAGTTTATGTACCCATTCAATTTTATAGCTTACTTTGTCATATTGAGACA
Organism: Arachis hypogaea; assembly: GCF_003086295.3. NCBI lineage: Eukaryota > Viridiplantae > Streptophyta > Magnoliopsida > Fabales > Fabaceae > Arachis > Arachis hypogaea. Next base: position 8,335,467 of record NC_092046.1, on the reverse strand, counting down.
CTTTTAGGTTCGTCTTTGGTATATGATTATGAAATAAGACAAACATTGGTTGAAACTTGAAATCATCAAAATTGACTGGTAGCCTCAAAGTCAAACCTACCCCTAAATTTGAGGCAATAAAATTCTTAAATCCTTTTATTTTATATTTATTTGATTTTTTAGCTGGAAACCGGTTTCTTTTATTCTTCTGATGCTGTTGAGATAAAAAATAAGGTGATTACTTCCACAATACCTATTTTGTCTTGACTCTTGATCAATGCTCATCTATGGTTCTCCTCAATATTCTGTTTTGTGCCTGGTTGTGGTTCAGTCTAATTGTTCGTCAAATTTTCAATTTCTTACCATTTTAAGCCATTTCATTTGGGAGAAGATCGATTGTTTTCTTATTATTTGTTACTTTCGGTGGCCCTTGATCCATACTATGTCATTATTAAATGGCACCAATCCCATTTTAAAGTTGGAGTAATAGTTGGCCGAAGTATTTGTCATTTTAGTTAGTTTTCTAGCTGAAGTGGTTAATTACTATGTACTGTATATATACGAGACCTAAGGAATAAATCCTCTCAATATTTTTTAATTAACAGAATAAAATATAATTTTTAATTTTTGAATTTTTTTTGTCTTATTTATAAAATTAATAATAAAAAATTATATTTTTTTCTCTCAAGTAAAAAAAAAAAATTGGAAGAATTCAATCCTTGAAACTTACACTATTTCCATGAGAAGGATTTGTTTTCTGTATGTCTGTATGATTACCACGGTTGAATACAGTCGTCAAATCCACTTCCTATTCCTTAGAAATTAAGATTAATATTAAGGGGAAAATACAGCATAAAAAAAATGAAAAATGTATAAAAAAATATGGATTATCATAAACAATTACTTGCTAGTACTTCATCTCAATCGATTGTCATTGTTATTGGATAATTAACGTAGAATCTTTCCAATCATTTAGCCTATTGGTACTGTTGCATTAGAAGATCAAAACACAGAATCAGCCAAATTATAGTCTTGGCTGATTCTGATTCTGACAGTGAGTGCGGTAGCCATCAAATTTTGGGGCAAGGGAAACACAGCTTGGTGTAATCTTTTTTACTGAGATGTAAATTGAAATTGGTGGTTGCTGTTAATTCTTCTTACTAGTGGAATGAGAATTTGGGCTATTTGGCACTAACTTTTTAGGGCATAGGAAATAATAAATAGTGAAAATGTTGGCACGAACTCTTTTAACCCCCTAGAAACAAACTTCTCACATGGGGGTACCCTATGCATAGAGCATTATTATTCTTATGGAAAAATTGGTGGTCCTGTCCAACAATAAATGCATTCGGTGCCTTAGCTATGGGTAATTACTGCCATCAACATGCCTACTTGCTTGCTGGATTTACCTTAAATAGGATAAGAATTCTCCTTCGGAATCTTTGTATAAGATTTCAGTGTTCAGAGGCAATTTTGGAAGTTAGCACAGAACAAAATCATCTTGGATACCCTTTATGCTTCAATCTAAAGCACTTTTTTTTCCTTTCTTTCTCTCCATACAAAGATGCAAATTTGCTTAACTAACTGACCCCTTCTACTATATAGAATGCAGCATATTTGACTTCTTTTCAAAGAAACATGGTACAGTTTAAGGGAAAGATATACACAATTTTAAGAGATTTTAAGTCTAATGGTTATTGAACTTTAGATTAAAAACCTATCAATGCGATTGCAAATCTATATAGACCATGGTTATCGAATTCAAATGTACAAATCAAATCAGAATTGTAAATCATAAGATTACGTAAAATTATAATATGTATACATGCCATTAAACAAAAAGTTCACAGAACCAATAATAAATCATTACCAAAGTCATATATAAGTTCTAAAAAAACCAAAATCATCACTGATAAGTCTAACAAAAGGCATGAAGTCTAAAATACAAGAAACGTAGCAACTAGCAAGTAGTATCTCCTATTTAAACAACAACAACAACAACAACAACAACAAAGCCTTGTCCCACTAAGTGGGGTCGGCTACATGAATCAAACGACGCCATTGTGCTCTGTCATGTATCATGTCTATAGAAAGACCGTTTACATGTAGATCTCGTTTGACCACCTCATGGATGGTCTTCTTAGGTCTTCCTCTGCCTTTCGCCCTTTGTCCATCTTCCATCTCATCCACCCTCCTGACTGGATGTTCTATCGGTCTTCTTCCCACATGTCCAAACCACCTGAGACGCGATTCAACCATCTTTTCCACAATGGGTGCTACTCCAACTTTCTCCCTTATATCTTCATTCCTTATTTTATCCAATCGCGTATGACCACTCATCCATCTCAACATCTTCATCTCAACCACACTCAACTTATGTTCGTGCTCCCCTTTAGCCGCCCAACACTCCGTACCATACAGCATAGCCGGTCTTATAGCGGTGCGATAGAATTTACCTTTAAGTTTTAAAGGCACTTTTTTGTCGCATATAAAACCAGATGCGCTCCGCCATTTTGACCAACCTGCTTGGATCCTATGATTTACATCCTGTTCAATCTCTCCATTATCCTGTATGATGCACCCAAGATACTTAAAACTTTTAACTTTTCGCAGGATGTTTTCTCCAATCTTCACCTCTATATTGGAGTTTTCCCTTCTCAGACTGAACTTACATTCCATATATTCCGTCTTGCTACGGCTTATGCGCAGACCATACACTTCTAGAGCTTCTCTCCATAACTCCAACTTCTTATTTAGGTCTTCCCTTGACTCTCCCATAAGGACGATATCATCGGCAAAAAGCATGCACCATGGCACAGGCTCTTGGATGTGCTCTGTGAGTACTTCCAAGACTAATGTGAAAAGGTATGGACTTAAGGATGATCCCTGGTGTAATCCTATACCAATAGGGAATTCCTCTGTCACACCACCTTGAGTCTTCACACTAGTTGTGGCCCCATCATACATGTCTTTAATTGCCCGAATATATGCGATCCTTACTCTCCTCTTTTCTAAAACCTTCCATAAGACCTCCCTTGGTACCCTATCATACGCTTTTTCCAAATCAATAAACACCATGTGTAGATCCCTTTTATTACTACGATACCTCTCCATCATCCTTCTTAATAGGTATATCGCTTCAGTGGTAGATCTGCCTGGCATAAATCCAAATTGGTTCTCTGTTACTTGTGTCTCTTTTCTCAACCTCCGTTCTATCACCCTTTCCCATAACTTCATAGTATGACTCATAAGCTTAATCCCTCTATAGTTTCCGCAACTTTGTATATCCCCCTTATTCTTGTAGATAGGTACCAAGGTGCTCTTTCTCCACTCATCAGGCATCTTCTTTGACCTTAAAATCTCATTAAAAAGCTTGGTTAACCAGTTGATGCCTTTTCCTCCAAGACCCTTCCAAACCTCAATCGGGATATTATCAGGTCCTACTGCCCTGCCATTTTTCATCTGCTTTAGAGCCTCTTTTACCTCGAAGTCTCGAATCCTTCGATAGTAGTTAAAGTTTTGATCTTCTTCCCTTGTGCATAATCGACCAAGGCTCGGAAGAGTCTTCTGTCCCTCATTAAATAACTCGTAGAAGTAGATCTTCCACCTTTCATTAATCTTCTCCTCTTGAGCCAACACCTCTCCATCCTTATCCTTTATGCACTTAACCTGATCCAAATCTCTCGTTCTTCTTTCCCGACTCTTTGCGATTCTATATATACCTTTTTCTCCTTCTTTCGTGCCCAAAGACTGGTAGAGACCCTCATATGCTCTTGTTCTTGCTTCACTTACAGCCACTTTTGTCTCTTTCTTAGCCGCCTTATATTTTTCCCAGTTATCTGCATTGCGGCATAAAGACCACTCTTTAAAGCATTCCCTTTTTATCTTTATCTTTTCTTGTATACTCGCATTCCACCACCAGGACTCCTTGTCTCTTGGTCCTATTCCTTTAGATTCACCAAAACTTTCTTTTGCTGTTCTTCTAATAACTTCTGCCATCTCCCTCCACATCTCTTCCGCGCTTCCATTCCCATCCCACTTTGCCTCTTCTCCTACCCGTCTTAGGAAGCTTCTTTGTTCCTCCCCTTTCATCCGCCACCACCTCGTCCTTGGGTTCTTCGTATGATGTCTTTTCCTCAACTTTTGCTCAACGCGAAAATCCATGACGAGCACCCTATGTTGTGTTGTCAAACTCTCTCCCGGGATAATTTTACAATTAATGCAAAATTTTCGGTCGACTCTCCTCAACAAGAAGAAGTCGATTTGAGAGCTTGTCATGCCACTCTTATAGGTTATAAGATGTTCGTCTCTCTTTTTAAACCATGTATTTGCGATGAGAAGATCAAAAGTTGAGGAAAAGTCCAAAATAGTTTTACCCTCGGCATTGATCACCCCGAAACCATGGCCTCCGTGAGTACTCCCATATCCAGTCACTTCTCTCCCAACATGGCCATTTAAATCTCCTCCTAAGAAAATCTTATCTCCCAAAGGTATGCCTTGAACCAAACTCTCTAGATCCTCCCAAAACCTTACCTTGTGTTGTTCGTCCGAACCCACTTGTGGTGCATAGACGCTAATCACATGGAAAGCACCTCCCTCCACCACAAGTTTGATAGAGATGATCCGATCTCCCACCCTCTTGACATCCACTACGTCTTTCTTCCACTGCTTATCCACAATTATTCCAACCCCATTCCTATTCTTCACCTTTCCTGTATACCAAAGTTTGAAACCAGAAGTATCCAACTCCCTAGCCTTTGCACCAACCCATTTCGTTTCTTGTAGGCACATAATGTTAATCTTCCTCCTTGTCATGGTGTCCACCACCTCCATGGACTTTCCTGTTAGAGTGCCTATGTTCCATGTCCCAAATCTCAACCTTCTGTCGCTTCGACCTTTACCTTTTCCTTTGTGAACTAGCTTATTTACCCTCGTCCGTTCACGAAAACGCGAGAACCCTTGCTCATTTAACACTACATCCGGGCACCGATGCAGCGGCTCTTGCTTCGACACCGTACTCGAGCCATACGGCGCGTTGCTTCCGGGCAACGACCTAGCTTTAGCGCAATAATGTCTTTGATTCATGTCATGGGGGTTCGGCTATATTTTTATGTTGGTTGCCGAAGACCTAACACAACCCTCCTCCTTTATCCGGGCTTGGGACCGGCTATGTACCGCAAGTGTAACATAGGCGGAGTTAGTATCTCCTATTTAAACAAAAAGATAAAAGGAAAAAAAAAATACAAACAGACTTCTTAACCAACAAAAAAACTCTTGAATATTTCATCATGACAACGTTGTATATTATGTTACATATGATATCAAAATTAAACTTGTTTATCAATTATCATATTCTCCTTAACTTGAAACTTGAAATTGATAAAATAGATGTACCTGCTAAATTCAGAAGACTACAAAGGAAGAATAAAACATATGCAACGGAACTAGAATTTTCAAAAGGATTGAAGCAGAGCTTTTTTCTTCATCACCATTGTTAGGCACATAAGTGTATGGATTTGGAGGTTTAAAATTGTAAGGTGGTGGTGGAGGAGTGCAACACTGAACACCAGAAGTTGGAGGGCATTTATTTAGTGGCGGCGGTGGCGGCAGTAACGGCGGAGGTGGTGCACCATAAGAAGGATAACCAAGAAGTGGTGGTGGTGGAATTTGACATGGGTATTCACATTTGGAACAATTCACACATGTTGGTGATGGTAAGATATTATTATTATTATTATTATCCCCTAATAAAGGATCACCATAAGCTTTAAAATTAAAATTGGACAATGGTAACCAAAGGGCTATAACTAGAAGAAATTTTGTTGGAAAAGTTCTATTTTCCATTGACTTGATATATATTAGAGAAAAATATTTGAAGAAAGAAATAAATGATACAGAGAAGGAATGGAAAGAAAGGGAAAATAGGAGGGAGAAGATTGAAATTGTGATTGTGATTGCAAGTATTATCAATGTTTGTGGGAGATTTATAGAAAAATTTTCAAGATACAAGAAGTTGTTTAATATAGTGCCGCATGGCAGAACATATGTCATGATGATATTCAAGTAGCAAATTAAACAAAAATCTTCACCGTTTTGCATCACTCTATCAAGGCGAATGTTAATGTGCTTGAGGAAGTAAGGAGTGAAACTGTTAGAGCACAATGCAAATTCACAATTATCAACTAAGTCAGTGAATCATCAACAGAATTAGAATAAAATGGAAATGGAATTGATGAACCAAAAAACTATAACAGAAATTCACTCTCCCCTCTTCGAGTCAGGGACGACTCCCACACTAACTGTCTAGATTGTTCCTACCTTTCTCTCTCCTTTTCTTTTCCTTAAATTCCTATCAGATCCTAACAATTTTGTCTATTATTACCATGCTCTCTCATTCATTTACCCATTACATAGTCCCTAGCCCAATATGGCATCTTTCGCTCTCTTTTGTTAACAATTGGGCCAGTGTCGCTACTCTCTTCTTCTTCCCTTGTTGGATTTAGCTGCTGAGATGGGCTTGGAGTAGTGACTGTATCAACTATCCCTTCCCCAACAATGACCTTGTCCTCAAGGTCAAGATCAGAAAACATTCTCTGTAACTCCTCTTTATTCACCCAAGTGGTTTCATCCCTCGATGTCCCCTCCCAATCTACTAATACTTGTTCAACTGGTTGTCCTTCCTTGATCACCGTGCGGCGTGTAATGATTGCAGATGGGAGAGGCTGAAAAGCGGCTGGTGCACCCGCCAGGACGGGGACCTTTGCTGGCAGCTCTCCATGGAACTTCTTCAACATAGAAACATGGAAGACGGGGTGAATAGTACTGCCGGCAGGGAGCTCTAATCGGTACGCCAGCTTTCCCACACGCCGCTGCACTCGATACGGCCCAAAGAATCGTCTCCCCAGCTTTGGATGCTCCTTGTGGAAGAGGGATATCTGCCGATAGGGCTTCAACTTCAACAAGACCCACTCTCCTTCTTGAAATTCTTGATCGCGGCGATGCTTATCTGCCTGTTTCTTCATGCGGCTTCGAGCCTGGTGCAAATAGAAGCCCAATTCATCATTGAGAATCTCACGGGTTCTCAAGAAGGAGTCGACTTCTACCACGGGAGAAGTGCCAGGAATGTAACCAGGGGGCAGGTTCATAGGAAAGCCGTGGAGTGCCTCATGTGGGGTCATCTGGATGGCAGAGTAGAATGATCCATTGTAGCAAAATTCAGCCCAAGGCAAAAAGGAAGTCCATAATTGTGGTCGAGAATGGGTAAATGCTCGAAAGTACTGTTCCAGGGAACGATTTGTCACTTCCATTTGACCGTCGCTCTGTGGATGATAGGCAGTGCTATAGTGCAAGCGTGTTCCGCTGTGCTCAAACAGGTTGCGCCAGAATTTGCTGAGGAAAATAGGATCCCTGTCCGAGACAATCATCGAAGGAAAACCATGGAGTTTAACAACAGCTGCAATGAAAATTTTGGCCACTGAAGAAGCGGTGAACCCTGCCCGTAGCGGCTCAAAATGAGCTGTTTTACTAAAGCGGTCCACCACCACCATTATCGTAGAGTACCCGGCTGATTTTGGCAATTGCACTATGAAATCCATAGAGAGCTCCATCCAGGGACCTTTTGGAACCGGCAAGGGGTTGAGGAGGCCAGCTTGCTTTGCAGGCACATATTTTGTGGTTTGACAAGTTTCACATTCCTGAATCAATTTGTGAATGTCTCTACGAAGTCCAGGCCAAAAGAAGACACTACCAAGGGCCTTAAAAGTCTTGAGTTCCCCTTGATGTCCTGCCATGGGTGTAGAATGGAACTCCTTGAGTAACTGATTGCGCAGACCCTCAAAATTTGGCACCCAAATTCTGCCCCGGTAAGTTAGCAACCCTTCTTGGAATAGGAATTCAGAGTTGAGGGACCCTTGGTTATATTGTGATATCATTGATTGGGTTTCTTGGTCTTCTGCAGTGGCACGCAAGAGCAATGGCCGTAATGTGGATTGCACAGTTGAGAATGCTTGGAATTGCACCTCTGGATTCCCATCACCCTGCCTAGATAAGGCATCAGTAGCCCTATTAGTCTTGCCAGAACGATATATGACCTCAAAATCATATCCCAAAAGCTTGGTCAGATAGAATTGCTGCTCAGGGGTCAACACCACCTGTGACATTAATTCACGTAAGCCTTGGTGATCTGTTTTGATACAGAAACGACGCCCCAGTAAGTAATGCCGCCACTTCGCCACCGCTTGGGTAATAGCGTACAATTCCCTGACATAAGCTGATGCCACCGTTAATTTGCTACTAAGTTTCTTGCTAAAATAAGCAAGGGGATGCCCTTGTTGGGACAACACTGCACCAATCCCTTGGGCTGACGCATCAGTTTCAATAGTAAATGGCTGATTGAAATCGGGTAAGGCTAATACTGGAGTACGAGTAAGGGCTGACTTCAACTCCTCAAATGCAATCTCCGCTGCATGCTCCCAATGAAAATTATTGCGTTTGAGAAGTTCAGTGAGTGGAGCAGCCAATTGCGCATACCTTGCGACAAACCTCCGATAGTATCCAGTGAGGCCGAGAAAGCCCCGCAGCTGTTTCAAGTTCACTGGCTTGGGCCATTCAACAATTGCCTTAATTTTGGAGTTGTCAACCTGCACTCCTTCCTTGCCCACCACATGGCCTAGGTATTCAACTTCTTGTTGGCAAAATGTACATTTAGAGAGCTTGGCCACAAATTGATGTTGTTGTAGGACTGCAAGTGTTGTTCTTAAATGTGCAATGTGTTCTTCCTTGGATTTGCTATAAATAAGTATGTCATCAAAAAACACCGCAATAAATTTCCGGAGGTACGGCCGAAACACCTTATTCATGGTTGCCTGAAATGTCGAAGGGGCATTGGTAAGACCGAAAGGCATCACCACAAATTCGTAATGGCCAAGGTGTGTGCGGAAGGCGGTCTTTGGAATGTCCTCATCCCGAACTCGAATCTGGTGGTAACCCGAACGCAAGTCAATTTTGGAGAAATAAGCAGCACCAAATAGTTCATCAAGAATTTCATCAATAGTGGGAATGGGAAACTTATCTTTAATGGTAATGGCATTAAGGGCTCGGTAGTCAATACAAAACCGCCAACTGCCATCTTTCTTGCGTACAAGCAGCACATGACTAGAGAAGGCGCTGTGACTTTCACAGATTACCCCAGACTGCAACATTTTCTCTACCAGCCTCTCAATCTCTTCTTTCTGATAATGTGGATAGCGATACGGTCGCACATTGACAGGGTCAGCGCCCGGTTGTAAGTGAATCTGATGCTCAATTTCTCTTGGAGGTGGCAAAGTTTCTGGTTCTTTGAAAACTTCTTGATATTCAGATAACAGCAATTGGACAGCTTCATCCTGTCCAGTTTGTGGCCTTGTAATTGAGGGATCAATGACTCGCAAGTGCAAGAAAGAAGCAATGACGTCAGCCGATACCATTTTATTCAAAGCCCGATTGCCCACTGCCCCAGGTTGGAATAGCCTTTCACCCTGTAGCTTGACCGTGAGATCACCCACCTTAAATTCCATGGTCAAGTGCATATAGTTCATTGTCACGTCACCCAATTGCATCAACCATTGTGCGCCCAGCACCACATCCGCTCCTTTAATATCCAAGATAAAGGTTTCCAAATGAAATCCGTACCCTTGCATGCGCAATGGGACATCATTGCACTTTGAAGCACACCCGATGCACTCACCATTGCCCACATAGACATTCAGCTGATGCACCGGAGTCAATGGTAACTTCAATCTCTTGGCAGTGGACTCCTTCATGAAGTTATGTGTGCTGCCGCCATCAACGAGCACCATAACCGGCAACCCTTCACACGTTCCTGCCACTCGGATAGTCTCCGGGTGGTAAGCCCCAACCATAGCATTGAAACTAATTTCCACCACCTCATCATCAGAGAGTTCAGGGGAAGAATGGAGTGGGTCATGGTCCGAGAGTGGAAAGTCACTTGGTCTGTCTCTTGTTAGCTCTTCTAGCTCCTCGCCACCAACGAGCAGCAAGTAAGAAGACTTGCATTTATGGCCCGTAGAGTATTTCTCATCACAATAGTAACACAACCCTTTATCCCTTCTTTGTTTGATCTCGGCCGCCGATAAGCGACGATGGTTGGCGGTCGCTGCAGTGGCTGTGTTGCTAGCCTTACCCGGAGATGTCACGTGGGTAGGAGGGTTTCTTGTAGTGTCAAATTGAGATGGTGAGACTCCTGCCGCTGCTCGGCCACCGTGCGGTCTCAAATTCAGTACACCTGCTTGATTCTTCTGCTCATGTAGCTTTGCAAGAGCCACGGCCTCAACATATGACCGCGGTTTAGCCAGCATCAACTCACATTTCAGCATCTCTGTCAGCCCAGCTACAAACAAGGATGTCAGCCACTCTTCACTTAGCCCCGTTACCTGGTTAGAGAGTTCCTCGAATTGATGTTGGTAAGCCGAAACGGTAGTCACCTGCTTGAGTTCTTTCAAAGCCGCCTTGGGATCGTGGAAAATGCTGTGGCCGAAACAAACACAGAGTGCTTCCAAAAAACTCTCCCAAGTATGGTTGATAGAGTTGTTGATGCACCATCGATACCAAGTGTATGCTGGTCCCGTCATGTGGAAGGAGAGCATACGAACTCTCCATGTCTCCGGCACTGAATAGAGCTCAAAATATTCTCGTGCACGGAACGTCCACTCCTCTACCTTTTCACCATCAAACATAGGTAGCTCTGTTTTCATTCCCTTCGGCCAGTTCGGAAGTCGCGATTCCGCTGTGTACTCCGATAAATCGCCGAGACCACCACGATCGGTAACAACCTGCTTCAGCTTCAAGGAATCCCGAAGCATTTTCTCAATGTTCTTCACTGACGTCTCGACGGAACCGATACGCTCCTGAGTACCATTGAGCTGAGCCATGGTCTCAATCTGGCCCCGTTGCAGTGCTGCGATCTCCGAGCGGTTCTGCTCGCATACATCCTCCAAACGGAAAAGGGGAGTTCCTGGTTCCATGATAGAACCCTCTCAATGAAAGCACCAAATGTTAGAGCACAATGCAAATTCACAATTATCAACTAAGTCAGTGAATCATCAACAGAATTGGAATAAAATGGAAATGGAATTGATGAACCAAAAAACTATAACAGAAATTCACTCTCCCCTCTTCGAGTCAGGGACGACTCCCACACTAACTGTCTAGATTGTTCCTACCTTTCTCTCTCCTTTTCTTTTCCTTAAATCCCTATCAGATCCTAACAACTTTGTCTATTATTACCATGCTCTCTCATTCATTTACCCATTACATAGTCCCTAGCCCAATATGGCATCTTTCGCTCTCTTTTGTTAACAATTGGGCCAGTGTCGCTACTCTCTTCTTCTTCCCTTGTTGGATTTAGCTGCTGAGATGGGCTTGGAGTAGTGACTGTATCAGAAACTCTCTATCAACTCTAAAATTAAAATTTTAAAATCTAAATTTTAGATACTAAATCCTAAATCTTAAGTTATAATAAATAAAGAATTAAGATTTATCTTTATATAATTAACAAAGAGTATAATACTCCTTACTTAATAAAAAATATTTATAATAGAATCTTTTATCTCTACAAGACAAATTATTAAAACAAAAATGTTACACGATCAAATTTTTTATGGAAGGTATGTATTTTTTTTTTTTTATGAAAATGGGGGATCAAGGATCCCAAAAAACATCAAGCAGAGAAACCCACAAAAAAAAAAAAAAAAGAAACACAAACTACCTACTCCCTCTCAGTCTGAGGGACCCGAAGTTATCACAGTACAGCATAGTACTAATACCATGGGGAGGGGATTCAAAGGTATGTAAACCAAAGGAGAGATCGTGGCCCATTTTTGCAAGAAAGTCAGCAACACAGTTTGCTTCTCTTAAGGTATGCGACCAGTTAACCTGATTCAGACGTCTTATTATAATTTGGATTTCTTCCACAAGAGAGTAGCAAGGGTGGTGTTTTGGCATACCTTCTTTGATAAATTGGATGGCCATCATAGAATCTGATTCTATGACAACGTGGTTGTAACTGTTAATCACAGCGAGGTGCAGTCCTTTAACAATAGTCCAGAGCTCAGCGTGCATAATTGAGCAGCTCCCTAAATTGCAAGAGAAACATTTAATAAATCTCCCTAGGCTATCTCTCATCACTCCTCCACAGGTTGCATTGTTACTACTTGTAAGGAAGGAGCCATCTACATTGATCTTGATGAAACCTTCCACTGGCGGGTACCATCTAATAAGGAGACCAGATGTGATAATTTTGTTACCAGGCAGTATAGGATTTTTAATCACTTTGAGAATATCTTTGACGCGATTATGGATGGATTCCACAATTCCGTTAGGATGCGAAGCAATTTTCTCAAACACTAGTTTGTTACGAGCAAATCATAGAGAAGAAAGGGTAACCCCAAAGGTGCAGCACCACTTCGTTGGAGTGGAAAGATTTTTTAGGAGCCACTTTTCCCTGTAAAGATTAAAGAAATCAAGAACATGCTCTTGAGGCTTGAGTGCTTCCCACACTGTTTTGGCAAATTGGCAGTCTCTCAGAACGTGCAGTGAGGTCTTGCTTGGAAGGTTGCATCGAGGACACTCTGAGGTTACACTCAAATGCCTTCTATTTCTTTCCGTGTTGGTAAGAATAGCATTGTGAGCCACAAGTCAGAGGAAGGACCGAATTCTTTCTGGGCCTTGCCACTTCTAAATCACGTTGAACATGCAATTACTAGCTAACACGTCTCCTTTCACGGCTTGGTACGTTGTCTTCAAGTTGAACGTTCCATCTGAGGTTTGTGCCCAGACAAGATGATCTTCTTGCTTCCATGGCGAAGGTGGGGACAGGAAAATAATTCTTTGAACCACTTGGTCCGGGAGCCATCCTTTCAGTTTCTCGTTATCCCACTCACCTGAAACAGTTAGGAAATCCATCAGAGCATAATTAGAATCGACTAGATTAGTTACCTGAGATGCATGTTGATTAAGGCTCCCAAAACTAGGGACCCAATTATGCTCCCAAAACTTTATGCGAGATCCATCACCAATACGCCAAATGGAATTGCTTTGGACATCTTTTCACGTAGAGCAAACTCCCTTCCAAAGGTTTGAGTCACTACTTCTTCTCGTAACATTGGGCATAATGTCGTTGCTACATCTGTACTTAGCTCGCAACACTCTAGCCCAGAGGGAGTCTTTCCTTTCAATTAGGCCCCAGCCAATCTTCATCATATAAGCTTGATTAAGCTCCTTTGCATGTCTGATGCCCAGTCCCCCAGATCTTTTGGGCTTGCCGACAGTCTTCCAATCAAGGAGATGAATTTTCCTTGAGTTTTCAGATTCCCCCCAGATGAAGCTCCTACATTTACGGTCAATAAAATTACAAGTAGAAATAGGTAGAACAGCAGTTTGCATAGTATAACTAGGGATAGTAGAAAGGATCGATCTCATCAGGGTGGTCCTGTCTGCCAAAGACAAGGATGTAGCTTTCCAATTGTTAAGTCTCGCATTGATTTTGGCCTCAATGTCCTTGTAGGTGTCCTTTGTAATTCTTGAATGAATAAGTGGAACACCAAGATATTTTCCAAGGTCATCTGTTCTAGTGAAGTTCAAAAACTCACTGATTTCACTTCCGACACTATGCCCGACATTCTTGGAGAAGAAAATTCTGGTTTTATCATTACTAATCTTTTGGCCAGAGCTCTCATAAAAAGCTTTAAAGATTTTTTTTATAACATCAGCTTGCTCCATACTAGCTTCTGAGAAAATTATCAAATCATCAGCGAAGCCTAGGTGAGAAAGATTCGGGCTATTTTCATTGAGGCTAATTGGTTTCCAGAAACCATGTTCCACTGCATCATTTATAAGTTGAGATAATTTTTTCATACAGAGCACAAATAAGTATGGGGATAAAGGGTCTCCTTGGCGAATTCTCCTAGTCGGGAGAAATTCATCAATGGCTCCCCATTCCAGAGAACCTGCATGCTGACTGAGGATACACACATGTATATAAGGTTAACAATGTGACCCGGAAGACCAATATCCTCCAAAGTATCTTTGATAAAGGACCACTTCAACCTGTCATACGCCTTCTCAAGATCAATCTTAATTGCCATCCAACCTTTGGGCCCTTTCTTATTCCGCATAGAATGAATAACTTCTTGCGAGATAATAATATTGTCGGAACTCTGTCTTCCCGACACAAAGCTACATTGAGCTGGACTTACGAGATGATCCATGATTTTCCTAAGACGGGTAGCAAGAAGCTTGGTAATAACTTTATTAGAGACATTACAAAGGCTAATGGGTCTCATCTGTTTCAAGTTGGAAATAGGCTCAACTTTGGGAATAAGAGTAATCAACGTATCATTTATCTCCCCTACTTTACTTGGATTGGCAAAGATATCTTGGACAAGCTTGCATAAATCGGCACCAACTCTATCCCACTGTTTCTGATAGAAGATAGTCTGAATCCCATCTTTCCCTGGAGCCTTGAGGCCCCCATACGAAAAATCGCTTCTTTGATTTCCAAGCTAGTATAGCTTTTTCCAATAAGCTCTTTATCAACTTGAGAGATTGTGGGAAAACACCCATTCAGAATGAATTTAATCTCCAAAGTATCATCAGTAAATAAATTGCTATAGAAGGAGGTGGCCATGTTCTCCAACTCAGTTTTGTTTGAAATCCAATTTCCATCACCATCTTGGAGAGCTTCAATCCTGTTTTTCCTCCTCCTAGCCATAGTGGTGCCATGAAAATACTTGGTGTTGCGATCACCGAACTCGAGCCAGTTACATCTCGATTTTTGGAACCAAAGGATCTCTTCCTGAATGAGGATCTCTTCATATTCTTCCGACAAGGATTTTTGCAAGTTCTGGAGAAAGAGATTACAAGTGAGATTCATGTTAGCTGAAATCCCTTGTAATCTCCTTAATATTTTACTTTTCTTGTGATGAATGTTACCGAACACGTTAGAGTTTCACTCCTTCAAGGACTTTTGAAAATCAGCAATACAACCAGACCAGGAGTTATTAAAATTCCAGTGTTCATTAACCACATTAGCAAATTCCGGGTGTGTCAGCCAAGCAGCCAAGAATCTAAAAGGTCTACTGCCTTTGTTAACAGGACATGGGGAATCTAATTGAAAATAAAGGGAGGAGTGACCTTCTCATGTTATCCAGCATCTCCTTCTCCATAGCAATGGTTTCAGGATTTCTTGAGGATGAGCGGGTCTTCTTATAGGTAATTATGTTGTCATTGGTAGGTGTTTGAGTCCCCAAGGCTTCCTTTCTTTTTGACTTGGGTTGTATATTGCTTGGCATGGGCCCAATCTTTGGGCTAGTCCTTTTTCCACCTTGTGGGTTCTTTCCTGCACCTGGCCTTAGAACCTTGCTTGTAGGCCTTTTGAAGGCTCCATTTTCTTTTTGGTTTGGAACCATGTCCAGCCCATTTTGTATGTTCTCTTTAATCCCATCTTCCACGGCTACAGTAGTCTCAATTTTCTCTTCCCCATTTTCCTCGTACAAGGCATTATAACGTGATCCTTTCTCCATAGTAATTTCCGACGGAACTATAGCCCTATCTTTATTTGAAATAGAGACCTTCCCATATTGAGCGTATCTGTTCACTGGCGCATGTTTGTCTTGTTTCCTTTTTTGTGGTTTTCTAACCATCATCCACGGCCTAAAATTGGGTAGGTCTTGATTATCCCTTGATTTTTGCACGTTAGCCGTATCCTCTGGGATTCTTTCTTCATTTGGTTTTTGTCCCCCGTTAGCGTCGGCTTCCTTGTTAGAGACCATATCATCTGCGGTGTTTTCTTCTTCTCGGAGTTCTTCCTTGTACTCCGTTCCCTCGCTACATTCCTCTGCCCTATGCCCATACATCCCACAAGAAAAGCAGATGAGGTGGAGACCCTCATACTCAATGTTCAACATGCTCCCAGAATCGAGATTCTAGGTACCAGCTTTTTGGTTAAATCAATTTCGACACAAATTCTAGCAAACTTCCCTCGAAAATGTATTGATGTTGTTCTGTCGACCTTCAGCATTGTGCCAATAGCATATCCAACTCTCCATAGAAACCTGTGGTTGTAGAGCTCTATTGGTAGATTGGGTATACGAACCCAAGCTGCCACTTTTTTCACTGCTTTTTCGGACTCCAAAAAGAAAGGCCGCCACCTCTGAACAATAAGGTAGTGTCCTGCCACCATCCACGGTCCTCCAAGCAATGCATGCGAGTAGTCTTCCTCCTCTGTAAAGTGAACAAGAAAATAATCACGATCCATGTCTATAACATTGATCTTACTTTTCCTTTCCCAATCTCTATTTAAACGATGTTCTATGAAGCCAAGATTGACTCTTTTCCCAAGAACCTTCACAATCAGCGCTGCTTGCCATGGCTTGCACCATTCCTCGAATTCTTCTTTTGAAACGGGAATAACCGGACAAAGGTCAAATGGCTTCTCTTCCCTCCCATTCGATTCTTTATCTTTATACCACTTGTCTTCTGAATTTGGATCGTTCTCATCGATATCGTCCTCAGCCATAGACGAATTCCCAAGAGCCACTAGAGAATCCTTATACGAGACTTTTCGCGTTGTCAAAGATGATTGTTGGTTTTCATTACCCAACTCCACATCCATAGCTGGTTGAATTCGGTTAACGTTATCACCTAGTTCAGCATCGTTGTGTGTTTTGACTTTCTTTGTACTGTGATTCATGAGATCCTCTTCTTGAGGAGAAACCCTAGGAGAGCGTTCCTTAGTGAGAGACATTATTCCTAGGTCAGACTGTTCTTATGGAAGGTATGTATTTAAAATAATGAGTTCTACTAACTAATTTAATCCAACAACCACCATATATCTTATAAAATAAATTCTGAGGTCGTGTAATTTTACTCAATCTTAAAATGTTCAACCTTGTGTTTCTACTTTGATCATCATCTATTTTTATTCTTGGAGTAATTATTAAGTAGTAGGATGTTTATATTAAGAGGGTAAATCATATCTCATTTTCTTGAAAGAGTTATTGTCTTTTTAGCTATGTGGTAGCGAATCTTTAGAATTTTTCATCATATACAGTAACTCCTCCACTAAAAATCGATGTAGTTTATGGAGCAAGGATACTTATCTAATTTATTGTGTTTGTGTTGGATATATTTTGTACACGATATATTTATTGATATTCGTCTAACATGCGTGTCTTATGTGTCCAACCATATCTTAATAAAAAATGAAAATTTTTTCTCTAGAAGTATACTTAAATACTATCACGTGTCAACGTGTCTAACCTTATTCTTAATATATATTCTTGAAATGAATTTAAAAATAGTATATATTATTAATTATTAAAATAAAAATTATTTTAAATATTTTATATAATTAAAAAATTAATTTATATTTTAATATCAATAAAATATCAAAATATCATTATAATTTATCTAAAAAATATTTTATATTTTATATATATATATATATATATATATATATATATATATATATATATATCGTATTTCTATCACTTATAAAAATTTTAAATTTGTGTGTCCACGATTCGTACGTCATAGACTTTCTCACAATATTGCTCACAATTCGAAAGATCCATAGAAAGAGCACACTATAAAATTAATGATTCAAAATAAATTTATTACATCAATCCTAGATAACAAAATTTCTGCTCAAAATCTTGTTAACGAAGATTCAAAAGCATATAAATTCTGCTAGAAATTTATTTAACATAATATAACAGATAACTATAATTTCTGCTAGAAATCTATTTAACATGTAAGAAATGACCAAGAGAGGCTTAAGAAGACTTGTCCAATTCATTGATATTCATATATAAATAGTTCAATTGATCCTCAAAATATGATGAGACTCGCCTTGGGGAGAATCCAGTATAGAACTTTTCTTCCACATTTGCCAAACATAATTCAACTACGTACTTGAAGGGTTCATGTTTCTGAGTAAGTGGTTGAACTGCGAATTCCTCGAACGGCATCCACTTCGCAAGGGAAGACATAAACAAAAGGAAGGTATAGTCACCAAGGAGATGGAATGCATGAACAAGAAAGATTGAAAAATGTGGATTGTCATGATTCATAAGGACAGCATTGTTCAATGTGATATCTTTTTCAATTTTGTTATTTTCAATATTTTGTGAAGGAAAAAATGAAAATAGAATTTTACTGTTTAATCATAGTAATATCTTGTTAAATTCCTTTGGAATGCATGGTATAAACTCATGATTTGATTAACCAATAATAATGGATCTTGATTTTGTAGCTTAAACATGAGAAAGCTAATGAACATAAGGAAATCCTCCATCACATGCATATAGATTCTATTACTACACATATATTATTGTAAAACAGTTCCGACAGACTCATTCTTCAAATACATGAAGGAACATTTGCATTAATTAGAGAACCATGTTGGTTTATGTCCTAACAAATGCTTGGACAACTTTATCGTGTTGATAACACAAGACATCAATATATAGATAGCTATAGGCATATAGAGATGTGTTTGTAGTTAGTGACAAACATATAAGATAGGGTAATTCGGTCAAAACACTCTATAGTACGAAAGATTCGAGAAAAAGTTGCACTTAAAAGGATGTAATTTAAGCATATTAACTTTTAGGATGAACGCAGATATCTTGGATATGGCAAAAATTTTGATCTGATCTGCACTAAAATTATTGGATCCCGCAGTTTTTAGGTTTAGATCTTGCGGATCGGATCGAATATATTTATAAAACACAAAAATATATTTAAAAGCTTATTTTTATTAAAAAATATCAATAAAATTTATTTTTTCTATTTTTTTAAATATGTTTACTCTTAAAATAATATTAAACATACTTTTCTTAGATAATAAATTAAAATAATACAACATATATGATAATTATTAATTGAAATAAAACATAAAAAAATATTTACTTATTTAATTTTGCGGATATGTGGATATGTGGATACCTGCACAAAATCCGCAATCCGATCCTATTAGTGTGCGGATAGAATCCGATCCGATCGGATCCATATTCACAATTTTCGGATCGGATTCAGATAAACACCGCGGATATGCAGATTGAATATGATCCATGAACACCCCTAGACATGTATTTAACATTTTAACTTTGATACAATAATCCGTAGCTGATTTTAGTACGGTTTAAACTCACGATATTAAAATTGTATGGAAATAACTCACCCTTGTTCTAAGATTCACTTCTAACAAAAATATAAGATGGTCTGTATCTAGTTTTCAAAAAAATAGATACACAAAGAATATATCTTTTAATCTTTCTTTATGTTATCCCTGCCATCTAGTGAATGGTTCACAAGTCTATTTTATTGTATAAACAACTTGTAGGTTGTCTTAATGGATTATTAGTTGAGATTTCATGAGTGGAAAATAAGCAGGAGTATGAACATAACTAGGTTGATATGCAACACTAGGTTCATCTTTTGGATATTTCTCATCATCTCATACTCATAGTATCAGTTGCTGAAAAGTTAGGTTGGGTGAACAAAATAGACAGAACAAAGATGTGAAATCGTCAAACAAAAGTACCTGAGCTGCTTCAATTTCCAATTCTTGCTTTTTGATCTCAACAGAAAGAGGGCGCAACATGCAAAGAAATGACAAATCTGATTTCCCAAAGAATGAATTCTGCACTTCCCTGAAAAATAGAAAAACAGGACTTGGTGATGGTGATTAATGATTTTTGTTCAATCACTGAAAATTCAAATTCCTCCTAAGAAAATCATTAATATGCCTCTTTTGTGCTTAATATATCGAAAATAGAGTTAGAGTTTCAGTGAAAATCATACATACATATTGTGTTTTTAAATTAGTTAATACAATTCATGAATACAATGTCACAACGATATATCAGGATTAAATTCCATACAAAAGTCAGAAGATTCACACCTGAATGCTAGTATTTCTACAAATTCGGTATCAACCTGAACAAATAAAAAAGATGGACCATATAAAACAGTTGTTATGAGCTTATGATCAATAAAAAAAAACTGGTCACATTTACTCAGATACTCACTCCTGTCTCTTCTTTTACTTCTCTAATAGCTGCTGCAAAAATCTCCTCACCCTGCAGGTACAAAACCATGTTACAATAACTTCAGTAGGTAACTTCCAGTAGCCAATAACCATGCTGCAAAAATCTCCTGTACTGCATACCGCGTCGACAACTCCAGTAGGTAACTTCCAGTAGCCAATTCCATGGAATCTACCTCTTTTTTCCTGTACTACAAGAACCTACTACCCCAAAACATGGAACAAACAAATAAAGAAAAAAGAAGGGAAAAAAGTTGCATTGATCACAATGTTGGCATGAAGCAGGTTAATTATTTGTATGAAAAAACATACAAGATAGTAAGACCCATTTGGTGACTTTACTAGAATAGAAATATCAATTCATTTGCAATGTTTGGTTTGATACAATAAATAAGTAGAACTCACATGCCATGTGAAGTTAATAGTTGAGAACTAAATGTTTGATTGAATTGCTTTTCAATAGTTTTCAACTATAACTTCATACGTAGATAGCTGCATGCGAATTTTTACTGGTGTAATAAAAAACTCTTTGTGACTGTTAATTTGACAATCACCTCTTTGTTTTGATTTAAGACTATAGCAGCAACGGCAACACGGTGGGAAGCATTTATAGGGATTGTGCAGCCTGTTTGGGGAATCCAATAAACTAGCATTAGATAGCTTGGCTCAGCATGGTGGTACCAGAACCCCTCCTGCCACCAACAAAATACATACCATACTCACTTATTCACATCTTAACTAACAGGAACAACATATAAATAACATTTAATATCTATGCAACTATATATTCTGAAAAATGAAAAAAAAAAAAAAAAATATATATATATATATAAGCAATTAGTGTTTAAAAGAATTTTACTCAATTATATACTTTGCAGTTACCTTCACTGCAGTTTCCACAAGGTTAACAAGACTGATAGGTAACTTTATCCAAACACCATGTTTTCCCTGCAAACCTTATTGAAGTTAATAAAAGGCGAAATATTTGAGAAATATTAAGAGGTGTTCAAAATTTATTATTCATGACTATCACTCAATTCTTTTAGTTTATTTTTTTTAATTTAGTAATTCAATAATATATTTTATCTCATATTTTTAAATATTAATAATTAATTAATAACTAAAAATAATAAATTTTAATAATTTTCTAATATTTCTCTGTAGCAGGATCATAAGTTTCGTTTTAATTGTGTGGCTGACATAAATTTATATGAAAAGAAAAAGGTTAACGCGCAACTTTCTCTTTCCTCTAAGTCTTGGGTTGAATCTCATTGTACACCAAAATAAAAGTAACGATGATAACAATTTGACATTTTGATTTTTATTTTTTTTTAAAGAAAAGGATACTATATCACAGACATCATTATAGAGCTGTGTATGTGCAGCATAATAAATAATAAATAATTAGTATTACCTTAAGGTTCCAATGTAGAAGTGAAGACCTAAGCAATGTAGCAAAATGTTCTGGATCCATAGGTTCATTCAAGTCAACAATAACTCCTCCATGGGCATCATCAATGGCAGGAAGAATTTTGGGATGTTCAAATCCATTTTCACACAATCTCTCCCCTAATTTTGGTGCTGGAATAGTTGAGACAGACATGGAGCTTTGTACTATACTGCTGCATGCAAGTAAGTCAAATATTCAACAATTTGACTCCAGTCTATTTCACTTCATATGTCACAAAAGGTTATTAAACGTTGAAGAGTCAAAAAGGAGTTTCAAGAAATTCAGCAATTAGACAAAGATTTAACTGTTTGTTTGTGTCAGTTAATAATTCTCATTCAGACGCATCAATTTTTTATCTTGAAATTAGTTTCCTCTTTCACTACGGCAATATTAAAGTAACAACAAATAAAATAATTCAATTCAAGATCTGATGTCAGTGCTGCGCAATATAGGTGGCTCCTCCAACAAAGATTGTTAGGCAAACTTTTTGGTATAATTAATTACATTCTTTTTTAATTTGTTCACGGATCACTGTCTTTTAAAGTTTTAGCATACAGAATAAAAAATAATGAAAAAGTCTAGGAACTAGGAATTTTATTAAAATTTAGTCAAGTATTTAGAATTTGTTTGAGAAATTGCAAAAGCTATTTTTTTTAGTTTTTGACTTATAAAAAATTACATTAATAGTGTTTAGTACAATTTTTTAGATAAATTTTTAATTTTTTAAAAAGTTATTTAAGAACTTTTGAAAAAGTTAAAAAATGTGACTTCTCCTATTTTCAAAAGCTATTTTAGCACTCTTATTTAATGCACAACTTTAAAACAAGGATTTCTATAATAACTTTCTAAACACAAAATAACTTATTTAAAAGTTATTATTAATAAAAATCCTTATATTTTAAGCTCTTTTTTCAAAAGAATTTATTTAAAAAGTTTAGCCAAACTGACCCTTAATCATCAAAAGAAAAATAAGTAATCCTACACCATTGGATATCATCTCCCACCGTTAAAAATACTTATGATGATTAATTGATGGTTACATATCACAAATTCTGCTGGCCCTAGCACTTCTCAAAAATTATTATTATTATTATTATTATTATAATAAAAATAATAGATTTTTTTTTACAAAGATTACTGTTAGTAAATTGTGAAATAATTAAAACAGTAAAAAAATAAAAATCTCATAAAATAAGGATAAAATTATAAAAAAAAGAGATAGAATTAAAATTTTAAAATGAAAATTATTGTTGAACAAAATTTCAATTTTAAAAAATAACTATTAACAAACAAGAGAAAATACAAATGAATCTTTCTATACTGAGGCAAGATTGTAAATCCCAAAATAATGCATGCAGCAGCATAAATAACTTCTCATCCAAGCCATGTGAACTTGTGAAGTAAAATACTTGGTCACTACATTTATCTACCAATAACGAATTACTACCAGCATGCATTTTAAAAATTAAAAAAATTAATAATAGAATAACAAATAGAAGGAAATCAATTAAATTGTGATAATAAAAAGGACATGTGTGATCAAGAGGAAGCATAAAATAGAAGATTACCTTGATAAGGAGAAAGGAGAAGGAAAAAATGGGTGAGAGAGAGAAATGAGGACTACTGATTATTGTAAACTTAATGAATGAATTAGAATTCCTCTTATGAGAGGTAGCTAGCTAGAAAGATACATAATATATAAGAGGTAGTAGTGGAAGCTCAAAGTTATAAGTGGCTAGTATAGTGGACGAGGCCTTAATTGGATTGATTTATGGGAAAGTATGAAGAGCTAATGGAATATTTATACAATGTGTACAATGGAGGTTTAGGAAGTATTAGAGATATAATCATTAGTGTTACCTTTTTTCATCAGCTGAAGCTTTTGGGATGAGTGGTATCATGACATAGTATTAGAGCGCTAGATCCAAAAAGTCAAGAGGATGTTCATTTTGTAACTCAATAACTCATTGTACACATTGTACAAATAGTCCATTGTCTCCCTAGCGAAATCCTTGATTTATATACCAAAATTTTTGAAGTTTGAGTGCGTGGTGACGTATGGTTCCACTCCAATTTTGCTATAATTTGCAGTATGAACAAGTTTACCAAACTTGTGGGACAAGGTAGGCTTTGAATCACTTCTTAAATTAGAAGCATTTCTTACTCTAAGTTTGACGCTAACTACTTTATCATCAGAAGATATCTATCATTTCATCATTTGTGCTTCATAAGCATGCTTGTATGTATTTTATATATTTGGTATCTTATAAATTTTTTTATCATGCTATAAATAAAATTATTGATCTATTGCAGATTTAATTATTTTTATAATTGATTACATAATTAAAATAATTATGTAAATAAATATATATAGTACGCTAATTTTAGCGTATATGAAATATTTTTGATAATTTAATTATTTAGGGTTGAATTCAAATTTGATATTTTATATATAAAACATGTAAAAAACGTTGATATTGTTTGGTTGTGATGGCGAATGATATGTAAGAGGTTAAAGGAGTTGGTACAATGTGGGAAATGGAGAGGAGGCTATAAAAATTAAAAATGAAGACGAGCGAAGGTGGTTTCTGAAATCGTCATTTATGGTTAATTGGTTATAGAATTGTAGGCTTTGTATTAGTGGTGTGCTTCAGGTATTGTATTATAGGCTTTGTATTAGTGGTTATAGAAAATACTGGCTGAAATTGATTATTAAAATAGTTGATTTCCCTATGTTTTCTTTAATTTTAATGGGATTTATATATTGTAGCCAAATTACGTGTGAATTGACTTTAGCATTACAATATCACACTAATGTTGCATAATAATAATAATAATAATAATAATATTTGCACGTAGTATTTTATATATAATCTAGATAAAATATATAAATTGAAGATAACAAATTAAACCAAGAAGTTAATAAATTTAGATCTTTTAAAATAAAAAAATTAATAAAATAATAGATTAAATAATTATTTATTATTGATTTTATAATTTATATGAAATGTGTGTTCTATTATTTTAATTTAATAACGATTAATTTTTCATTTTATCAACGTTCTATTTTAAAGGATTTTGATTCGAAGTTGGCGGTAGAACAAGCAGACATGAGAACTGAGAAGGGATGGTGTTGGAGATGGCGCCAGCGAGAAGTCAACGAAATAACGGAGTGGCAATGAAAGGGATCAACGCGGGATCAGGTAGTATGCCACCACAAGTCAACAAAATGAGTGCAAAAAAGATTTTAGACTTGCGAGTAGTTATGTCATTGCTCACTAGCTATACGTGCCACTAAGTTGGTTCGAATAGTAAGCTCAATCGCTAGCTTAAGCTAAGTGTTGGAAGAACGCAATAACTTACACAATTTACTATAGTAATAATTGAATTTTTTATTTTAATAAATAAATAAATTATAATAATTATTGAAATAGGTAATTTAAAAAATTATTACAGAAATAAATACTCTTTTTTTATCTCGTTTACACTATAAATGAGATAATTTTACACGTATCTGTAAACGAGATATACACGTGTTACGTCTACGTGTCTTATTTCGTTTACACTGTAAACAAGATACGTCCAAAATTATCTCGTTTACCGTGTAAACGAGATACGATGGGACAAATTATCAACAGCTATAAAAAAGATGTATAATCCTTGGCATTCTCCACACACATGTCATATATTTTTCTCTCTCTTTTTCTCACAAAAGTAAGGCAACAATGGCCAGTAACAGCGTGTACATAGTTGTGTGTGTTTACCCTAATTGTCGTATGAGAAATGGCGACAACGGGGTGATATTTGAGTGTAACAATCCGATACTGTTGCGGACTCAGCATGTAAGTATGTTGTTAGAGTTGAAGAGTTTGATATTGAGCAATTTCGGTGGTACAAAAACGAGGGAGGTCGGAAGGATGGGGTATAGGTTGCTGGCACCCATGGGTAATAGAGTTTTTCGACTATTTCGCCTTCTAGGGGACGAGCATGTGCGGCTCATGTTTGACATCCATGGGAGAATCATGGTGGAACAAGTGATGGAACTTTCCGCCGATGTTGGAGATATCGGTCGTGGTGGTTCTGTACACTCGACCTACGTACAAGACGCCCGACCTCTCGCACCACCACCACCCATTCATGTCGCCATTCTAGTCGAAGAGGTGGAGGAGGGTGACGAAGAGTCAGACGAAGAATACGTGGGGGATAGTGCCGATAGTGATTCTTCTGATGGGGTGAGGAGGAGGAGTTTGTACCGGAGACGCCCGCTGAGACTGCGGCGCGCCATGTCTTGCCTCCACCCCACCCAATTCCAGCGCTATCGGCAGTACCAAGTCACTATCATAGTCTAGATCTGGACGCCATGCATGAGAGGACTCCGTTTTTCAACACGGGGGAAGATGATTACAACCTAGACGGTGGGGTAGAGTTTCGGGTTGGCCACATGTTCAAATGTCGAGATATAGTGCTGCAGGGTGTGAAGAACTACAGTATTCGCAGGTCTGCTAAGTACCGGGTGATCGAGTCAGACCGATTAAAGTACCATGTGCAATACCGTCAAGCTGCGAATGGGTGTCAATGGAGTCTCTGTGTTGCCCTTCGACAGAACCTCAGATACTGGTGAGTTCAAATTTAATTGAGCTTTTGAGTACTTCTGTGCAATATATTTAGTAGTTTTAAAATATGGGTGAGCCAATGCTTTTCTATTGCATTAGGGAGGTCCGGAGGGTTGGTGGAGTGCATAGTTATTTAGCACCCACCATGTCCCAAGACCATCGACAGTTGGATAGCAGTCTCATCTACAAGGTCATACTGCCGTTGATACAGTCCAACCCCTCCGTAAGCATCCCGGTCCTGCAAGGTGCAGTTTGAGCAAGCTATTACTTTAAACCCTCCTACAAAAAGGTGTGGATAACGAAGCAATTGCACAGATCTACGGGGATTGGGAGGAGTCATATAACAAGGTGTCAAAACTGCTTCAGGCACTGTAAAGTTGTTTTCTCGACACCATATGTGAGCTACGATACGGACCGTACTACGTTGCACACCTTCTGGTCCGCGACTGTAGCATGTTCGACAAAGTATTTTGGGCCTTCCCATCCTGTGTTGAGGCTTTCAAGCATTACAAGTCATTTGTTTTCGTCGATGGCACGCATCTGTATGGCAGATACGGTAGAGTGTTGCTTATTGCGGTGGCACAAGACAGCAACAGCAACATCCTGCCTATTGCTTTTGCCATTATCGAGTCCGAGAGTACCGAGTCATGGTCGTTCTTCCTTACTAATCTGAGACGCCATGTCACCCCCACAAGATGGCCTACTGGTTATCTCCGATAGATCGCAGACCATCAAGTCTGCCCTCAGTGCCGATGACAGTGGTTGGCATCCCCAAAGAGCATTCCATGCTTACTGTATCAGACACATGGCGGCGAACTTCATGACTCGTTTTAAGTCAGTCGAGGGCAAGAGATACCTTATAAATGCTGCTTACAGTCCAAGCAAGGCTGGATCTAAGTGGTACATGGATGCCTTGAGAGGAGTTTTCCCAGCGATGGCAGACTGGGCTGATCATTTCAACAAAGAGATTTGGCTGCAACATTGCGATAGTATGAGGCGGTTTGGTCATATGACGACAAATCTGTCAGAGTGCATCAATGCTGATGGATGGACCTACATCATGCCAACCCGGCGGTGATGTGTCCCAGATTGCCCGATGTTGAGATCCTCCGGAACCAGATGGTGGATGCGGTGCGTGGGTCGGGGGTGGAGGAGGTGGAGGAGGCGGACCAGGAGGTGAGACCTCTTCGTCTGATGGGATGTCTCCGTAATCCTCCTGGCGGTCGAACTTCGCCTCCTCGTCGGACTCTACGTCCAGCCGCGCCCGACAGGGCCTGACCCTCTCCCTCCTAACCGGCTTGCCAGGTCTACGCTCTCTAGTGCCTCTGTCCCTCCTAGCAGGTCGCTGGGTATCCGCCGTAACCTCCGTCGCAAGCCTACACCAATCCGGCACGCCCCGGTTAAGGTGGAGATTGTCCTTCGGCTGGCTGGCAGTGAATTGTACGTCGGAGGGTATAACTCGGCGAATCTTGGGTCCTCCAGAACCTCCTGGCCTAACAGATGCCTAACATGGCAAGCCCCACGCCACCAATCGTAGTACTCCCGGGTCAACCTGGTGCCAAACATATGTTGTATGGAGATCCTGCGACTAGGATCAAAACGCTTACACCAGCCTTCATACCAATCAGAATGTCGATCAGGCCACCACACATCCTCACCCTGGTCAGTGGATGTGAGGAACCTATCAGAAAAAACAATAAGTACATAATATGATGTGGTTGACTGACACACATGTGATGATTTTAACACAACTGAAATCTAAACTCAGGTAAGCAAAGATAAATAAGACATCACATATACCTGTCAAGGTTCACTGGAGGGCTAGGGACCTGCTGCTCTCCATTGAATTGCCTCTTCACCCGGTCAACCTGGTGAAGCTGCACAATATTGAAGCAGATAAGGGGAACGACTGACATCCATGTCCCCCGCTCTTCCTCCTCGAAGAACCAAGGAGGGGCACAGAGCCTGCAAAGCAGGGTCGTCGTACGGTCTCCATACAAACTGAAAGAACCGTAACAGAGCTAATAGTCAGGACGACAAAAATAAGGCAACATAAATGACTAAAATGAAAACGTGGTGGTCGTAAACGTGGTACTAACCTCATCGAATCGTAACCGGTCGATCAATACCTGCCATCGCAGGAACCTGACCTCATTCTGATCTCTGCTCTGTTGCTGCAATCTAACCAACCTGACACCAACCAAAAGAATAAATGCAGTTCATTATGCAACAGGTCATAGGAAGTTACAAATTGATAACTAAATATAGAAATAAAAATTTGTTACCTCACAGCCATAGGATACTGGTAGATCCCTTTATCTATTGGACACCACTGAGAAAATTTCTGGTAGATCCAGGACATCAACAGTGGAGTGCAGCCGGTGATGTCCGTGACGTCTCAGTGTGCCGCCGAACACAGTGACTAGTACGTCCAGACAAGCACGGCCGAACCCCAAGACAACGTCCGGCACCGTCCGAAGTCCTCCAAAAGTGGGAGTCAACGCCAGTGGACCAAGTTGTTCAACTTGTTCGTTATCAGATATCCTCTGATCAGTAGCATAATATAGTACCTGGCGTACTGTCGAAAGATCTCTAGGTCGTCCGTAGGAACATCTGTCGGACATAGTCCCACACCCAAACAAGCTTCAGCGTAAATCAATGTTCTAAAAATCGGACCGGACCGGCCGGTTCAACTCGGTTAACCGAAAACCGGTCATGTAGCCGGTCCGATCCATGAACAAAACCGCGCTGCAAAAAACCGGTGAAAAAACCGGCCAAACCGGTAGTTAACCGGTGAACCGATCGAACCGGACCGGTTTTTATACGTGCCGGTTTTTTCCTCTACTAGTCAAACGGCGTCGTTTCTTTTTTAAAAAAAAAAAAAAGAAAAAGGGGATGAAGAACGCGTGACTTGCTGAGGCTGCCACTCCCAAAATTAAAAACCCAAAGCCAAAATCCCTAATCTCTATTCTCCTTCTCCAAAATCTTCGAAGAAGTGAAGGCTGAAGAGTGAAGAACTGAAGATTGAAGAACCCTCCACCGCCACTCCCAACCAATAGCTCCACTCCCAATCTATTCTCCACTCTCCAACATTGAAGCAGCTTCTGCATACAACGGATCAGAGGACGCCGTGAAGAACACCCGACGTTCGGCCACCTTCGGGCACCGTCGCCGACGTCCGCGCACCGTCGCGCACCGTCGCCCACGCTCGCGCACCTGGGTTTCTGGGTTTCTCCGTTTCTGGCTTCTAGGTTTCTCCGCTTCTGGGTTTCTGGATTTCTGGGTTTAGGGCTTCTGGGTTTGTGGCTTCTGTTCGTGGCTTCGTGCTGTGTTGTTTTCTGGCTTTTCTTCGTTCTTCTCTTGAGGTAAGATCGGGTTTCTGGCGTCTGTTCAGTGTATACTGTTTCAATTTTTTTTTTCTGGCTTCTGTTCTTTTATTTTTTTTTTATATGATTAATCAAATGTGGAATGAATTTGTTGTATACTTGTATGTTGGATTTGAGAATAAAATTGATGCATGTTGAAATTGAAAATTATGTTATGCTCTGTTCTTCAATTTTTATTTTTTTGAATCTTTTCAAGTCTGCTCTGTTTAGTTTTTTTATTTTGTCGATTCTGCTCTATTGAATGCATATAAAATTATAAATTGTATGAACTTTGAACTATGAATTGATATATTGGTCTGGATTCTGGGTTGCTGGCATTCTGAATTTAGATGGAACAGTCAGAAAATGATCAACAACAACAACATAATGCTGGACAAGAATCTCAGACAGCTTCATCAGTTCTTGTTCTGTTTTTCAATTAAATTTTTTTATTTTGTTAATTATTCTTGTTTTGTTTTTCAATTTTGTTTATTTTGAATTTCGGTATATAAATTCAATTCTGCTATGTTGGATTTGGCTATATTGAGTTTTGTTTATTTCTGCTCTGTTGAATACTGCTGTGTTGAATTTTGGGGTTTAAAATTTAAATTCAATTCTACTCTGTTAATTATGTTGAATGAATGTCGTATGAGTTATATGGATTGATATATTTTTCTGGATTCTAGATTGCTGTCATTTTGAATTTAGATGGAACAGCCACAAAATGATCAGCAACTACAACATAATTCTGTGGGCATCTTCAAGGCTAGAAATTATGGAATTAGCCCTCTCTAGTTGCTTGTTGAGAACCATTGTGAGAACCATTGTATTTTGATTGACTTCATTTAGTGATTTTGTTCAGGTTCACTTTTCTTTTCAACAATCAATATTTAGTCATTGACTGTAAATGTATTTAATTTGTGTAAATTTGTGTTTGTAAATTGTAGTTGTTACTAATTAGAAATTTTTATTTTTGAAGATAGAACAACTAGATAGTGATCAAGCATTACATATATTAATTTTTAATAATTTTATTTAATATTTAATTAAACTGGTTGAACCCCGGTTAAACTTCGGTCGGACCATTGAACCAATGAACCAGTTGCCTTACCAGTTCATTGACCGGTCTGATTCTCGCAACCTTGACGTAAATGACTCCTTCTTCTACGCAGCCTGCTGTGAAGCTACTGGAAACCTAGCGCACGTGCGTGTATATATATATAACACAACCAACTCGATCATTTATATATGTTAAGTAAATATATGTGCATTTAGGACTGTGTTTTTGTCACATGCATATAATATATTGTGCAGCGTTTTATATATAAGTGATTTGCGAGAAAATAACTTAATTATTAATATATTATAATAATTTTTTAAACCACACAAATAATATAATTTAATAGAACAATATATATCATAAATAAAAAGAACAATGATAAAATTGTATAGTGTTTAGCAAATAAAAAACTAACAGCGAATTATATTTAATATTCCAAAAAAAAATTAAACCAACTAAATTAAAATTAAAGAGTT
Organism: Arachis hypogaea; assembly: GCF_003086295.3. Taxonomy (NCBI): domain Eukaryota; kingdom Viridiplantae; phylum Streptophyta; class Magnoliopsida; order Fabales; family Fabaceae; genus Arachis; species Arachis hypogaea. Next base: position 8,304,417 of record NC_092046.1, on the reverse strand, counting down.
TAAAATAGCATATAATAAGAATAGCTAATAGTGCTTTATACCCTAAAAAGTGCATTCTATGGTGTAGAAATGAAGTTGTTTCTACATGTGTAGAATGATAGGTGTCATTGTATTAGTAATTCATGTTGATGGCTCTTGGATGGAGAAGAATTAATTAGACTACACAATTGTTGATTCATTGAACCCACAAAAAGAAAGAGAGTGTGTGACATTGTATTTGTAACTTATTAGATTTTTTTATTTTAATAAATTGAATAAATATTTTATTTATTAAAATAAATCATTTAAAAAATTATTACTATGTAGACGAGATATATATATTTATAAATATAAAAATATATTTATAAAAATAATAAAAAATATTAATAATTTAAATTAGACCAAATTCTTAAAAATAGAACATTTCAATTAATATAAAAGGTGGACGATCTTAACCATACTACTTCCATCTGCTGACTTTATTTTATTAGAATTTACACTAAATCAATTCAAATAATAACAAGGCGGGATTCGAACCCCCAACACTTGCTTAAGCAAACTAGTGAGCTAACCACTAAACTAAGTTTATTAATTAGTTAGTTAAAATCGCCTATTTCTTCTGTTATTTTGAAACTGCTCATCTTTTCTATTATTTGAAACTGCTTATCTTTCTTATTATTTGAAATATTCTATTTTTAAGAGTTTGATTTAATTTAAATTATTAATATTTTTTATTATTTTCAAAAATTATATTTTTATATTTATAAATACACATATCTCGTTTACACTATAAACGAGATAATTTTTTATGTATCTCGTTTACAGTATAAACAAGATAAGAGATGCTGATGTATTTTTCTAATAATTTTTAAAATTATTTATTTCAGAAAATAAAATCTTTATTTAATTTATTAAAATAAAAAATTTCCACATATTATTTGATTTATTGTTAATAAATATGTGTATCACTAATCAAATTAGAATTAAGTCCATTAGATGAAAAAAAATTTGAAAAAAAAAATATTTTTTTAATATTAACCAAAATATTTTTCATAGAATTTAAAAAAGAAAAAGATCTGGAGACTAACTTACTTTCACTCTTAAAATTATTACTATTAAAAACGAAATAATGTATAATTTAAGTAATAGGTAATTACTATTCATTTACCGTGGTTAACAAATTTAATTTGTTTTTATAATTTATATGTCCTAAATATATTACTAATTATTTTTATATTTATAATATTTTACATGTTTTAATTTATAAATTGAATTGATAATTTACTATTATTAAAGGTATCCCATTTTTTTAGAAGAAAATATTTAATATTGAACAAAAAACTAAATTAGAACATATAAAGTATTTTAGACAAAAATAAAATATTTCAAACATTAAGGATAAAATTAGAACTTAGTTCAAATATTATGGACCAAAGCAATATTTTTTCAATTGTAAATTGTTATTTATTTTCAAATATTTAATAATAGGGTAAAATATACTTTTGTCCTTAATGTCTGTAATTTGTTTTAAACTATCTCTAATTTTTTATTTTATTTAATTTTATCTTTAACGTTTTCGATTCATTCAATTACAATTGAAAAAATATTTTATTTTCGTCTAAAACATTTTATATCGTTCTAATTTAGTCTTTTGTTCAAAGTTAAGTATTTTCTTCTAAAAAAAATGGGATACCTTTAATAATAGTAAATTATCAATTCAATTTATAAATTAAAACATGTAAAATATTAAAAATATAAAAATAATTAGTAATATATTTAGGACATATAAATTATAAAAACAAATTAAATTTGTTAACCACGGTAAATGAATAGTAATTACCTATTACTTAAATTATACGTTCTTTCGTTTTTAATAGTAATAATTTTAAGAGTGAAAGTAAGTTAGTCTCCAGATCTTTTTCTTTTTTAAATTCTATGAAAAATATTTTGGTTAATATTAAAAAAATATTTGTTTTTTTCAAAATTTTTTCATCTAATGGACTTAATTCTAATTTGATTTGTGATACACATATTTATTAACAATAAATCAAATAATATGTGGGAATTTTTTATTTTAATAAATTAAATAAATATTTTATTTTCTGAAATAAATAATTTTAAAAATTATTAGAAAAATACATCAGCATCTCTTATCTTGTTTATACTGTAAACGAGATAATTTTACCCGTATCGAGATATGTGTATTTTTTCAATTTTCATATATCTCCTTACTGTAAATGAGATATATAAAAAATTATCTCGTTTATAGTGTAAACGAGATATGTGTATTTGTAAATATAAAAATATAATTTTTGAAAATAATAAAAAATATTAATAATTTAAATTAAATCAAACTCTTAAAAATAGAATATTTCAAATAATAAGAAAGATAAGTAGTTTCAAATAATAAAAAAGATGAGCAGTTTCAAAATAACAGAAGAAATAGTCAATTTTAACTAACTAATTAATGAACTTGGTCTAGTGGTTAGCTCACTAGTTTGCTTTAAGCAAGTGGTGGTTCGAATACCGCCTTGTTATTATTTGAATTGATTTAGTGTAAATTCTAATAAAAAAAACGTCTGGAAGTAGTACGGTTAAGATCGTCCACCTTCTATATTAATTGAAATGTTCTATTTTTAAGAATTTGGTCTAATTTAAATTATTAATATTTTTTATTATTTTTATAAAATATATTTTTATATTTATAAATACATATATCTCGTCTACATAGTAATAATTTTTTAAATTATTTATTTTAATAAATAAAATATTTATTCAATTTATTAAAATAAAAAAATATAATAAGTTGTCTCTATGGCACAAATACAATGTTACACACTCTCTTTCTTTTTGTGGGTCCAATGAATCAACAATTGTGTAATCTAATTAATTCTTCCTTATTCAAAAGCCATCAATATGAACTACTAATGCATTGACACTTATCCTTCTACACATGTAAAAGTAATTTTATTTCTACACCATAGAATGCACCTTATATAAATTATATGAAAACATTTTTATCATGACAAATTCCATCGTTCAAAATTTAGTCATTTTTGTAGGTATAACAGTTCTATTATTTTTACCGTTTTTTTAACTAACCTTTTTATTTTGATATTAGATATCACAGATCACTCTATTTCTTTTTCAATGTTGTGTTTCACACAAGATACAGCTTTTTTTTGGGAACCTATAATGCCTTGAAAGTTTCTAAGTCACTGAAATTTTTTATTAACTGCGAAAATATTCATTTAAAATAAATATTTGTAAGTATGATGTTTAATTCAAAATAGTATATGTGAGAAACCAACCAAAAGAGTCAAATTTATTAATATATCTAAAAATATTAATCGCCTCTAAAAATATTAATTTGTATTTTTGATGTATTAGACGTCTCACTAAAATTTATCAAGTCAGAATTATCCTTTAAATATGTGACCTTAAAAAAATAACTAAAAACACATTGTCCGATGATATGCGCTAAAATTGAATATTTTGCTAGAATTTGACTTCTACATTTCTACTTACCGACTTATTCTTGTATTTTTTTTTTTTAATGTCAAAATTTATTTCTCATCTTGCGACATCCTACTCACATGATATGTGCATGATTGATAAGAATTAATATTTCGAACTTTGATATTCACTTAAAAAAAAAAGAGTTTGTCTCTAAATACATATATATATTGAGAAAAAGTATTTTCACTCAACTCCTACAACAAAATAGAACAATTATATTAATAATTATAGTAATATAAAATATAATATTTGACTATTCTTGAATTTAATTTAAATACAAACCTTTTCAAATATAGAACAAACATTTTATTATAGCTCTTTTTCAAAAACTCTTAGCCTCGCGATCAAACACTATGAAAGAGATAACATCAATCTCATTAACAACTGTAAGGTATATTTTGTACCTACATAAATGTATAAGTAGGTTAAAGAAATTCAATAATACGCCGAATCACTGAATATATCTTGAGGCGGTATTTGATAGATGTGCAGGAGTGCATTATAAATGATTGTAGTAAAAAATAATTGCACTGTAACATTAAACAAAAAAAATAAATTTAAATAAGAACAATCATCAAATTATCAAAAGAATAATAATAGAATAACTATATAAAAAAATATTATAAAAAATTATAATTTGTACCTTAAAAAGATCAACTTCGATAAAAATAAAAAATACATTCTTATTCTATAAAATAGTCAAAAAAAATAACAAAATTAAAAAATAAAAAAAAAATATTTTAGTTATTAAATTTAGACTCATAAACTACGTAAAAGAAACATTATATATAACCATTAGTAACACAAAATTAATTATAAGACTTAATTATTGATTATTAATATCAAATATCAATATCAATTTATCACTATTAACGTTTGTATTATATTTATAGCAATTAGAATTATAAATTATGTTTAATTTTTTATTATTGATATCAAGATCAATCTGTCACTATTAACATTAGTATCATATATATTTATGGCATTTAAAATTATTATGGAGATATCAATATCAATTTGTCATTATTAACGTGTATATCATATTTATGACAATTAGAATTATAAATATATGTTTAATTTTTTTATATATATCGATATCAATTTGCTACTAATTATGTTTGATTCAAAATTATATTGTAATAATTGAAAATTAGAATTAGTGATAATTAATATAATTAGAATAATTAAAAATATTAATAATTAATAATTAGTATGATTATGTTTTTTATATAATTATAAAAAAATATTTTTTTAAATTAAATTAAAAAAAAGATATATATACTGGTAATAGAATGCACCACATCAGCATTCTTATCGTAAAATAATATAATGATATAATGATCAGAAGTGTGTCTATTCAGCAACCTATCTATTTTAAAAAAAAAAAATAGACATTATAATTAAAATAAATTAACATAAGATTAAAATTTTGGGAGGGCATGATGGTTTATGCAGGAGTCAAAAGAAGTAAAAATATTGTAGATGATGTTAGTAGGAACTAGCAATTCCCCTAAAAGATTTTTTTTTTGGACGAATTCGGTTATACAATATGGGCCTACAAGAGGCATAGGAAAATTAGGCCGCCAAAGCCCATAGTGTCTTTGCTAAGCAAGACTCCAACAACCAAAAAATAATAAGGAAGAAGCGGAAGAAGCAAGCCTCCAACGGCTACTTCCATATAAAACGACTCAACGCAACAAACCATCATATTCATATTTCTTCTTCTTCGATTTAACGTCTCTCTCAGTTCTCACTCTCTCTGTGATCTTCAAGCTCTCACTCAGCCTCGTTCTCTAAACTGCTCATCCGCCGCACTATTCACTCTTTCTCTCTTCTCTCTCTGTTTGTTTTCGTTCTTGGTTTCTTTATAGTTTATAATCACTATTTTTTCTGCTTTTTCTTTTCTAGGGTCTTCGTTCTTTCATCATCGTCATCATCGTCATCATCGTCATCATCATCTCCTTCTTTTCTTTCCGGCCATGGATGCCGGAACTTGGAGTTCTTCTATGAAGACAAAATCTCGATGCCCTCTCCAAGACCGCCGTTTCATCCACAGGAAACCTTCTCAAGAAAACGTAATCGCTCTTTCGCTTTACAATTTCGCATTCTATTTTCTTGATTTTACTAGAATAAAAAATAGGGTTTTCCTGTTTAATTTAGGGTTTTCTATTTTCCTAATGCAAGAATTCTTCAACAGTTGGACAGGTTCATCCCAAACAGGTCAGCCATGGATTTCAGTTATGCGCACTACATGCTAACGGAGGGAAAGAAAGAGAAAGAAAACCCGGTGGCAACCTCGCCGGCACGACAAGCCTACCAGAAGCAACTGGCGGAGGCTTTCAACATGAACCGCACAAGAATCTTGGAATTCAAGAACAAGCCCCCTGCCCCTGTTGAACGAATCCCTAAGAATTTCCTCTCCCCGCCTCCTCAATCAAAATCCTCCAAGCCCAAGCGTTACATCCCTCAGGTAACTATACATTTTTGGATTCATATCATATGCATTCTTTCAAGAGTGATGTTTTGAATTGTGTTCTAACCGTTTGTGAAAATGATTCTTAGAGTTCTGAGAGGACATTGGATGCTCCTGATATACTTGATGATTTCTACTTGAATCTGTTGGACTGGGGTAGCAGCAATGTCCTCAGCATTGCTCTAGGAAGCACAGTTTATCTTTGGAATGCCTCCGATAGTTCCACTTTGGAACTCGTGACAGTTGATGATGATGAGGGTCCTGTAACGAGTGTTAGCTGGGCTCCTGATGGAAGACATTTAGCCATTGGTTTGAACAATTCCCATGTACAGCTTTGGGATTCTACTGCTTGTAGGCTGGTAAGTATCATAATCAAACTGAAAATTTTTGCTTTTTAGTCCTGTGGCAATTCTGATAATGGTTTTTTTGGGTTTATTATATGGTGAATGCAGTTGAGAACACTGAGGGGTGTACACCAATCAAGAGTGGGTTCACTAGCTTGGAACAATCATATCCTCACAACAGGAGGCATGGATGGTAAAATCGTGAACAATGATGTTAGGGTGAGGTCTCATATTGTTGACACCTACAGGGGGCATCATCAGGAGTTGTGTGGTCTCAAGTGGTCTCCCTCGGGACAACAATTGGCAAGTGGGGGCAACGATAATCTGGTTCATGTATGGGACAGGTCCATGGCGTCATCCAATTCACCAACGCGATGGCTTCACAGGCTTGACGAGCACAGGGCTGCCGTGAAGGCACTGGCTTGGTGTCCATTCCAGGCAAACCTGCTAGCCTCTGGTGGAGGTGGGGCTGATCAATGCATTAAGTTCTGGAACACACACACCGGTGCTTGCTTGAATACTGTTAACGCAGGCTCTCAGGTGTGTGCTCTGTTGTGGAGTAAGAACGAGCGTGAGTTGCTTAGCTCGCACGGTTTCTCACAGAACCAGCTCATCATTTGGAAATACCCTTCTATGGTGAAGATGGCTGAACTCACTGGACATACGTCAAGGGTGCTTTACATGACTCAGAGTCCTGATGGGTGTACTGTGGCCTCTGCAGCAGGGGACGAGACTCTGCGGTTTTGGAATGTCTTTGGAACTCCAGAAGCATCTAAGCCAGCACCAAAAGCAACAAACACACCTCCCTTCGCTCAGTTCTATTTTATCCGATGATATTGTTGTATAGGGGATTCTGTAAGTCCCAGGGACGGATCCAATTTTTTGGAAACCAAATTAGTAGTAGTAATAGTACCGTATGTATAAAAATAATAATTGATCGAAAAATAAAAGTAAATTTTGATATCAAAAATTTAAAAAATTAAAAATAATAAATTATTCAAAAATAAAAATAAAAATTTCATCAGATATTTAACTTTTTTTTTTTTCAGTGTCAAAACAAGCAAGAAAAAAAACAAAGCAAAACACCTATCCTAGATCATAAGGATGAATTGTTGGAGATCATTACAAGGCGCAGGGTTGATTCTAGTTCCATATCTCGTCAGCCAATCTACGATTCTGTTGGCTTTTTGAATTATCCATTCAAATTGTACAAATTAAGGTCTTGACGAAAGTTTTTGAATCTTGTTAAGAATATCACAATATCTCTCAAACCACAATTCCAAGTTAAATCCTCCAAACAGTAAAAAGCTCACGTCTAACAATAAGTCAAGGGAGAGAGCTAACAATAAGCAAAGGGTGAGAGCTACCAGAACAACCTAAAACCAACAACCATTTGAATCTCTAATGACACGCCCAAACCCAGCCAACACATTAAAAAATAAACTTGCATCACAATTAACTTGCATCACAATTAACTTTAAAACTATTACATGTTGGAAGTACCCAACAAAGTCAGACTCTTGAAAGTGCTAAAAGGATCACTTCTTTTTTCATGCATTATTAAGTCATTAGTGGTTATAAGCGTTAGAGTAACCACATTATAATCAGACTATTTATTTTCACTGTTAAAAATATCATTACACCTATGTCTCCACACCTACCAAAGTCTTGCTCTACCAGCCATGACCTTCCGAAACCAACTCTCAAGAGTGGTACCTTCAACTGAGTCAATAAACAAAGGATCCAATATTTGTCAAATGACTTTAGGTTTCACACAATCTCTAAAAGAATGCTCTATTGTTTTTTTGATCCTCGTGACATTTTGTGCACAAGTCCGATCTAGATAAATAACATTTGATACGAAAAGCCTCCATCGGAAGGGCATTATGTAAACTCAGCCACATCATCAACTTGATCTTCTTTAAAATATTAAAATGCCAAAGCCACCTCCAGTTGTTGTTGCTATCCCAATTTAATTTATTCTTCAAAAACCAATGATAACCCTCTCTAGCATTATAATTCCTTGTCCCTACAGGTCACCATCTCCATCCCAACTCCAAATCCACCATTCTCAGAGGGTTAAGGCTATGAATGAACTGCTTGATCTCTTGAGGAATAGATGTGACAAACCTATCCACCTCTTTAAAAACCATCTCTCCACAAATCAGCAAGAGTAAAAGTTGTTTCAAATATGTGCACATAAAAGGTAAGCTAATAAAGCCTTTCCAGAGGAGACCACACATCATACCAAACAGATTGTTGTACATTTTTCACATTCCATCTAAATCCTTCATTCAAACCATCATAAGTATTAATAATGTGCTTTCATGTAGCCGAGGATTTGTGACCGCGGCTATGGCCAAGGTGATTGGGATGCCAGAAATATTTATGAGTCAAAATCTGTACCCACAATTTATCCATATTATTGAGATAGACCCAAATCAGCTTGCTAAGAAGCACCATGCTAGCACAATTAGTATCTCTAATTCCCAAGTTGTCCGTCTTTTTAGGAGTTATAGCAACATTTCACTTAACCAAAGGTAACCCTCTCCTACTGGCTTGACCTTTCTATAAGAACTGTCTGTCAAATTCAATCTCTTTTTTTTGTACTCACACCAAAAACACATTTTAAGGGATTCATTTTCAATTTATGTTTTCTCATTCTTTCAAAGATTTTTTTAAATTTTCTAAATACTCTTTTCTAACATTTGACTTGACAACCACATCATCAACATAGATTTTCATAAAATTTTCAATGAAAATCATGAAAAATTTTATTCATAGCTCTTTGGTAGGTTGCACCAGCATTTTTAAGCCCAAATGACATCACGACCCATTCAAAAGTTCATAAAGTACTTGAACACTTAAATGCGATTTTTGACATATCTTCCTCAACTATGTATATTTGATTATAACCTGAATATTCATCCATAAAACTTAAAATCGCATGACCAGTAGTAGAATGTATCAACATATCACCTATAGGCATTGGATATTCATTTTTTGGTGTTGCAGAATTTAAATCTCTAAAATCAATGCAAACCCTTAATACTCCATTCTTTTTCATGGCAAGAACATTGAAAATTCAGTTGACATACCTTGATGTTCTTATAAATTTAGCCTTAAGAAGTCTTTCATTCTCTTCCTTAATCTTCTACACGACCTCAGGGGTAAATCTCTTTGGTGGTTGCTTGACAGGTTTGACTTTGGCTTTTAGTGGCAATTGATGCTCTCCTAGTTTACGACTCAAGCCTGACATCTCTACATAATCCCATGCAAAACAGTCACAATATTCCTTCAACATCTCCTCCACTTCTTTTTTAAAATCATCAGGCAGCATCTTGCTCACATATGTTGCTCTGGGATGATCATTGTTACCAATATCTACCTCTTCTAAAGGATCCTGCACCTCAACCTTTTTTACATTGTCAGTATTATTTTTTTTCAAAATCTAAAGGACCGTCGTTATATATACAATCATAAGGTACATTGTCAATGCACCCTTCCCTGTCTACCATGTAGGCTGACAGTCGAGCCAGTTGGCTCGTCAAACTCATCATCTAAGTCTCTCTTGGGGCTGCATCCGCCCCGGTCTTAGGGACTAAAATAAAATCATTCATATCTATTTTGTACATCTCAATATTTTTAGGATCAAATGCCTTGGTGTCAACAGTCAGCGGCTTGACTTTAAGATTATACATCCTGAACTCTACATGAATCTCATCATAGTAACAGGTACTGTTATCAGCAAGAACTTCCTCTACTTCTCCATCTTCATTCCAAAAAATCAACTTTTGATGTAGAGTTGATGGAATAACACCCATCCCATGAATCCAGTTACGTCCCAAAAGCAAGTTAAAACCAGCCTTAGAAGGAACAACAATAAATAGAGTTGGTCTATTGACAGAACCAACCTCAATTGACAGCAGAATCACACCTCTAATAGAAGAAGTTCTTCCATTAAAATCTATCACTCCAATGCTACTTTTGATCAAATCTTTTTCTGTCTTCCCAAGTCTTTCCATCATTTTTTCAGGCATGAGATTGACAGCAATTCCCCCGTCAACCAAAATCTTATTGACTATCGTTCCATTAACACGAGCTTTGATATACAGTGGGCGTAAATGCTCCTTGTCATTTTCAATAGGCTTCTCAAATAATTCCCCACCACACATATTATCATCTAACAATATGCATTCACTTTTAGAAAAGACATCATAACATTCATATTGTAATATTTCTACTTCTTGAACTTGACTATACTCTTCAGGCAACATTGACATCACAATTATAAATTGGTTGACCCCAAATATCGCATCTAAGTTGTCATCAAAATTAGTGTCAAAAATATCAGTAATTAAATCTTCATCTTTTTCTCTGTTGTACTCAACCACTACCTTTTTTATATTTTTATTGCCTTTAGGATGAGTAGAAGAGTTGCCTGTTTCTGTAGATTTGGCTATAATTGGAAAAGGAGAAAAGCTCTCACTATGCTCCCTGCATAGCTCTAAGGGAACATACTCAGGTATGTTCTCTTTTTGCTCCAAATTCATCATAGAAAAATACTTTGAAACACTTTGACTATATAGCCAAAGAGAATAACTGAGAACCTTCTGCATGTTAGGATTATAACAAGAATAAATTGGCTTTGAAAGAAAAAGTACATTTTTTGGAATATATACACTACCTCCATCTTGTGCATGATTCAGATTCCATAACTAGGACTTGTAATATCTAGGCTTAAAAGGTTTATGCCTCATTCATTTATTTTTTTCTCTTAGAAAAATATTAGGTTGATTCTGCACATTTTTTACATTCTAAACCCATTTGTTGTTTGAAATTTGGTAGTAGGGACACTTGTCTTTTGAGAAAAATTATCAAATTTTTCGTCAATCATTACCACAGTCTTCATCTTCTGGTTGACAGGTTGTATCTTAGCATTGTTGACACACTTACTCAAAGAAACATGACAATCTAATTTTTTTCCTTTAGCAATCTTTCGCATGAACTCATTAGTTTCATTCTCCTTTTTGGGCAATTTTCTTTGTCAACTCGACCTTTTCCTTCTCTTGAACTCTGTACTTTTCAAAATTTTTGCAGCTCCTTATTAAAAACAGTATTGTACTTTGGACACATATCGATGGTGTTGTCAGATTTTTTAATTTTCAGCAAAAAATCTAACAGATCCTCACCAGAACGAGGATAAACCAACTTCTTGTCTCGCTCAAAAGCTCTCAGGTCACTTTTTTTACTTTGACCACTAGCCATTATGGTATCAGTTTCTATCATGTTGACTAACAAATTGAATGACTCAACATAATTTGAATAAGTAGCGAATAGTTCAGTGTCTACCTTGTGTTTTATCCTCAAACTTCAACCTTCCCTCTTTAATGACTTTTTGTATCAAATTCCTGAAACGAACGCAATTATTAGTGGTGTGCGAAAATACCTGATGAAACGTACAAAATTTCTTATTCTTTATTTTATCAGTCGAATGCATCTTTGTTCCTTCTAGTAAAATAAGCTGCTTATCCTTTAATAAAACTTTAAATATTTGGTCTGCCTTAAAAATATCAAAAAAATAAGTCTTATTTTTAGCTTTGGAATATGAAGAAATCTTTTCTTTTTCTTTAACAGGCTTCATAGATTTTCACACATAAGGAGGATCTCTACGTAATTCAGCAATATAAATCTCTTTCTCATCTGAATCATCACTATAAAAAAAAATCAACATATGCAACCTTTTTAGAATCTTTTTTGAAATTCTCTTTTTTTTTTCTTAATTTGCTATATTTGTCTTACTCTCTCAGTTCTAGGCAAGATTTAAAACATGTTGATTAATAAGTTTTTTCCTAACTCCAACTTCTAGTCTATTAGTATCCATTTTGACAAAGAATAAATCCGTAAAGCTAACTTTCAATTCACCTTAAAAAAATTGATGATGAAAATTTCTTTCTAATTGTGCCTCAGAATGAATGGAATTTGATCTCAAGTTGGAGAATCAAGTAAATGCACTTTTTGTTAAAGAAGAAGGAAAATATCTCATTTTGAGATATTCATTGGAAACTGTTTTTCCAATTTTAACAGTATATCGAGCAATATGTTTTATTGTAAACTCATTTTCTTTTCCAGAAAATTTTTGTGAGAAATTTTGGAATTTTTCAACTTTTTGAAAGTTCTGCTTGTTGGACACATTCAGAAAAAGCTGACACAAAATATGACCTATTTAAACAACTAACATTAAATCTTAAACGGTTTAAAACTTATTCAACATTCCTAGCTAGATTATAATGCCTCTCCTAAATTATTTTGCCTAAGTCTTTCCAGCATATCATCAGCATTTTGACCATATCTAGGCATATGAACCTCATAATTAGGAATTGCTCTACCATTTTGGCTAACATTATCAAATCCTAAACTATAGTTGTCATTTTCTTCTAAATTTACCACAGTAGCAATCCTATTAACTTGTCTATTTAACTGTTCAATTGTAGTGTTTGTGTTTTTTAAAAGGGGATTTAAAACTATCACCACTTAATGAGTTAATATATTTACTAGATCATGATAACTTTCATCTATCTGTTGCCTAATATTTGCTAAAGATTCGATGGTTTGACTAGGTTGATTAACAGGCATTGCTCTTGACATATCAGATAACATAGGTTTGGAGTTTTCTATCCTAGTAGCAGTAGGCATAGTAGAATTAGATGCGTTGTTATTTCCTATATTAATAGCATGTGACAAGTTTTGCTGTAATATATGTGAACCTGATACCACAGAAATAGGTACATTTGACATGACATACGGATTTTAGTAAAGAGGATTTTGAAAAATTGAGTAGAGAGGCACATGTAATCCTTGTGTCACCATGGGGACATAACCCAATGGCAAGCCATAAGGCGGCTACTCCACAGTATTTATGTGAGTTGTATTTAACCTTGGATAGGTATGGTCAACGCCATCATGCCTAATGCCTTACTGATGGCAAAGTAGGCTCTGTGTTTAAAATCACAAAAAAATTTTCGAACTCATTTTCTCTAGTCTCATCATTAGAAGTAGAAGAAGATATTGCAGATATATTTGACATACCAATTGACGCTAATTTTTTTGTCTTTGGAAACACGATTTTATCACTACGTAACTACATGCAAATTCAAAATCTTCTATTTTTTTCTTTTGACAAACTATAATTTATTGACAATGTCCCATTAGGCATGCCAATTTGTTTTACTCAAATTGTATCATATATTTAAAAAAAATATGAGTATCTCAATGTCGTAATTGTAACGTGAATAGAAATGAAAAGGAATGAAATTAGCAGATAAATAAAGAAATATAAGGTATCGGAGACAAAATAAATTGTACAAATTAAAACAAACAAAAAATAAAATAAAAAAGATGAAAAAAGAAAGATAAACGTAAAAAAACATGTAAAAATAGAAAAAATTTATTAATAAAAAAAAATTACAAGTATTTGAGTTTAGAAGAATTATTTAAAATTTCCAATTTTTATTCTCTAATGCTAAAAGGCTAAGAGCATTTTGAATTTCTAAGTATTTTTTAAAAGAAACTGAACTCTACTCAATATTAAACTAATACTTTATTTATAGATTTTTCTATGTCAATTGACAGTTATATTTCGATGCATCATCTTGAGTAATTTCAAATTACATTTATAACTATTTTCGCATTCTTTGCCCACGATCAACTTGAGACTTCAAAAATAATAGGACTACCAAATACTTAATTAAAAATAAATATGATAATATAAATTTACAAGGACATAAATCTACAATTATTTTTTTATATAATTTTTCTTTTAAATAATAATATTTTTTTGCCTAACAGGTGGATTACATCTCAAGTAACTATTATGAAACAGTAGTAAAAAATTTGGATCACAAATAAAGAAAACAAAAAGGGTTAACCACCAAAAACGCCCCCGAATTATTCAAACGCTGATAAAAATATACCCGAATTTTATTATCGACAAAAATACCTTTAAATAATTTAAAAACACAACAAAAATACCCAACAGTAAATATGTATTTTCAAAAAATGCCTTAGAAATTGAATTTTGATGCAATTTTTTGCAAGAATAATTATAAAATTGAGATATTATTATTATTATTATTATTATTATTATTATTATTATTATTATTATTATTATTATTATTATTAAAATTTGGTGATTTTTCGTTAAGTATATTATTTTTTAATAATTTTTTTGTTAACTACCAATAATACTTTTAAAAAATTCCAAAAAATATATACTTAACAAAAAATCACCAAATTTTAAAAATAATAATATCTCATTTTTCTAATCATGTTTGCAAAAAAATAGCATCAAAATTCAATTTCTAATATATTTTTTGAGAAATACATATTTAATGTTAGTTTTTTTGCAAGATTATCTAACATTAAATATGTATTTTTCAAAAAATACATTAGAGATTGAATTTTGATGCGATTTTTTGCAAACATGATTAGAAAAATGAAATATTATTATCCTTAAAATTTGGTGATTTTTTGTTAAGTATATAATTTTTTTGTAATTTTTTTATTAACAACCAATAATACTTTTAAAAACTCACAAAAAAATATATATTCAGCAAAAAATTACCAAATTTTAAGAATAATAATATCTCATTTTTCTAATCATACTTGCAAAAAATTGCATCAAAATTCAATTTCTAAGATATTTTTTAAAAATACATATTTACTGTTGGGTATTTTTGTTGTATTTTTAAATTATTTAAAGATATTTTTGTCGTTAGTAAAATTCGGGTACATTTTTGTCAGCGTTTGAATAATTCGGAAGCATTTTTGGTAGTTAACCCAAACAAAAATAAACCCAAACAAACCTGAGTAATTGCCTTGCAAAAGCAACAACGTCAAAGTCAAAAACCAAGAGAGTTTCGCACCACTATGTTATTCTTTTTTATTCCTATCATTTTACTTTACTATGCTCCTCTTTTTTGTTCAATGATGAATCATTTCCTTCCATCCTTTATAAAGAAACTAAGGTTTTAACTATTCATTAGGATGACTATAATTCAAGTCTAGCTTCCAAATAGATTCCATTTTTCTCATAAAGACATTCCCCCTCTTTATCACAACTATTTTTGAGTTTTTACGGAAAAATTAACCAGGCCAAAAAACAATAAATTTTATTCAGAAAAATAAATATGCTATAAACCCCACAAAATATACTAAAAAATATTGTCAAATATACTAAAAATAAAAAAATATTAAAAAAGAATTTTCTAACGACATAACTACCCCCAAACAAACACTAAAGTTTTAATTGAACTTCTTTACCATATTTTGTGGTATGCACTTACTTACATAAGAAATTTATAAAATCACATATCTAAAATGATTGCTAGTTATATTCGTTATAAGCATTAACATCATTGTCCATTGACAATCTCTACAAAAATTTGCAACCACTAAAATACTAAACATTTTATGTATTATTAATTAAAATAAACTGTAATTACAAATTATATATTTCAAATTAGTTAAATCTATACTTGAAGAACAAATATTTGTATTGCTCGTTCCAATAAATATTTTATAAAGTATAGTAATTTAATTAAGTAGACTTTACAAAAGTATTAACAAATATTTAAGTAATATTTTAACCATCTAAAATTATTTCAAGTGGTAGAATATTTTCATATAGATTTGTGAAACATCAATATATTTAAATAACTAAATTACTGAATCTTTTTTATGTTGCTACATCAGTACTATATTGTAAACAAATAAAAGTATAAAGAACAAATTTAATTAAATAAATAAATAAAAATAAATGTAAACAAATATTTACATATTTAAAAAAATCAAATTGAATCTTTTTATGTTGTTGTATCTTTATCAGTTTTATATACCAAAAAAATAATATTGTAAAGAACAAATTTAAATGAAAAATAAAAATGCAGGTAAACAAATCAAATTAAGAACTTTTTATAATTAATATATCAAATTAAATCAAAATATGAAACTAATATTCAATTTAAAAAATAATTAAATTAATAAAATAGAAAAGAAGAAAAAGAGAGAAAATACTATCTACATAGTAATTTTTTATTATTACAAAAAAAATTTTAACAGGTTAATTAGAGTGAGAATAAAATAAGTACTTAAAACAAAATAGTACATATTATGACTAACATAAAATTAAACCATCTAAAATAGGAGGAGAAAGAAAAGAAGAGAACACTACTTTTATACATAGTGTTTATTGATGTAGATTTTTAAACCATAATTATCGGTAAGTGTGTCGGATCGTAACAAATAATAAATTTACAGTGAATGAACGTCGATTCCTCGAAGATTAATAGACTAAAAAAATAATAATTAATTAATTGTTCTAGTTAGATAAGTTGAAATGAAAATTTTGAATATTAAATAGTATAAAAGACAATAAATTAAGAAAAATAAGTTGTAAATAATTGAGAGATAGTGTGAAAAAAGAGTTAAAGTTTTGGAGATATTTAAATTTTTGAATTAATATTCAATGTCAACTACCTTAATCATGCAAAGATTAATTTTATGACAAATCCTAGGTGATTGAATTCTTATTTCTAGGCAATTCTATCTCCTCTATAACCCAACCAACCGTCAATTTTTTGATCAATTAATTGTGTTAGAAGGTTAAGTTCAAAACCTTATTTATAAACTACACAACCCCTAAGAACAAAGAAATAATCCGATTGTATGTCACTTATCATATTAAATCTAGATAATTAAAGAGTTGTGAGAAAAGCGTTTCAAACTTTAATTCTAGTGATGTAACTTTTTTAAAATTCAAAAGAATTCAAATTAAATTAGAGTTATTTTTCAATACACATTAATCTGGAGGATGAAGAACAAACCAATTCTTAAACATAAATCAATGCATTAATCCAGAATAGAAGATAAATAATTATTAATTCATTAAAGGAAACAGAGCTTCTAACCTTAACAATGTAGGTTTAGTAACTTATGATATAGAGAAAATCCTAGTGGAATAAATGTAAAAATGCAGAAGTGACTAGTGAGAAAGAGAAGAAGAGCTTCTGCAAAAACGAATCTCTATCCTATTTATAATCCTAATCTTTGTTGATTTAAAACTTGAATTAAAATCTAACAATATATTTTTTATTGATTTATTGATTTATTTGATTTAAAAATTAAATAGAAAGCCTTGATGCACGCGTGGGGACTACCCTGAATTTCGTCGTCGGTCGCTAAGTGATTGGGCATTTAGCACCACCTTATTCGAATGGTTACACACAAATTAATAGCTTCAGCGATAAACGCCGATGATGTGATGTGATGTTCCGTGATGTGGCGTTTAATGTCGAGATGACAGTAATATTTTGTTCTGTTTTTCTTCTTTTTGAATTCTACAAAATTTCACTCGAATACTATTTGTAATCATTAAAATGTAGCAACAACTCAAAGTAACATCTAATAGAAAATAAATCACCTAGTTGTCTTAAGAACTCGATAAATAACTATATAAATCAATAAAAAAAATATGAATAATGTTTACATTACAAAAAAATCAAATAAAATAATTCAAATGAAATCAAATTAGTCTTAATTTGTATGACTAACATAAAATTAAATGACAACCAATTTAATCGAATTATGTTTATTTTTAGATTGTGTTTCCAAAGATAAACTAATTGAAAGAAGAAAGTTTTTTATACGTGTTTTTAGTTTGTTGTAAATGTACGTACAAAATTTTATAATAAATGGAATAAAAGACGTAAAAGTATAACCATGAAAATATAATAATAATAATAATAATATAAGAGAGTACAAATAGTACATATAGAGTAGGAAAATAACTTACTCACGTTCAAATTGTTCTATAATAATAAAAATAACTATACACAGATTGTTTTCTTCATATATTGTTATATCTCCCCCATGTATCAGTAGGTTTGTCCTGTGTATAATTTTATTTTATTTTATATTTAAAAAATAATTTTATAATAATATAATAATTAAAAGTATTTGATCCGACACGATAATAAATTTATACATACTAATACTAATACGAAAAAAATATGAATAAATAAAAATATGACATATAAATTATATTATTTATTATTTTTATCAATATATAAATTTTTTAAATAAATATATTATATTATTTTTATATTAAAATATTCTTATAAATTATTACAAAACACAAAGAAATTAACTTTAATTTAAAAAACTTAAATATTTTAATTTTTTACAAATATTATCATTTAAATAATTAAAAATATAGATAAAAAAAATATGTTCGTCTCTTGCCTTTCAAAGACACATCATTCATGAGTTGCCGTGAGAGGACAGCAAATTAGCACTAAAAACCCACAAAAGATACAAACACGTCCCACATCGAAAGCCACACGAAATCTTTACTTGTTTAAATATGGAATTCAATACCCCATTGGTCAATGTATAGGGAATGTGGGATGGGATTTACACGTGACCTTATAAACCCTAAACCGCCCTTATTCTTGACAGGGAAATCTGTTGTTGGAGGGTCTTTGTCCGCTGTTTCCCCTCGTGTGTGGAAAATACAAAGAAACAGTGATGCATGGCACGTGTGCAAGTCCACGATGATCCATAGAGAGAGGTTAGTAGGTAGTGCTGCGGGCCATCTATTGTATGATGTCTATAGCGGTTCACTGTGATTTCCTCGCCTCTCTCCCATTCCCTTTTTCACTCGAACCCCATCTACCCATCTTTGGTTAGCATTGCTAATGAAATGGATCATTGTAATTATGTTGACATAAATCTATATTATTTTTATATGTTATATATTTGTACATACAACTTAAAATTTATGGACCGATAGGAGTTATTCCGACCATATGTTTCAGAAACAGTCTCTTACTTTCTCTAGCTCTGAATTCTGGTATTCCAACATTCTTAGTACTCATTGTATTTATGTATCAATAAACAAAAATTCATTTACTCTTCTTTCAATCCATATTGTTGTGTACTCACTTATCAATAAATAAATACGATGAATGTCAGGGGATCAGCAACTTTTGTAATCTGTAGCCATTAAATAATCATCAATAATAGTTTTAATGGTGTGAAATTTCATCTAATGCCTCACTTTTCTTTGTTGGTTATATGCTGGTCAAAATTTAACAAAGTTGTTGGTCCCTAAACTTTTTCAATAAAAAGTTAAAAACTAACAGTGCTTTCTTATTTTTGTTTCATAATTTTATTTTGATCATAATATAAATAAAAAAATTAAATAATATATTTTTAAATATTTTTTATTAAAAATATATTATTTAATTCTTTTAATAATACTCATGAACTTTTTCCTGAAAACACACTGTTATTTGATCATTTGATATCTTATTCCTTGATTATATTTTAAAAGATAAAAAATAATGTATAAAAATTAAAATATATATAATTATTTGATTAATAAAAAAAAGTCACATGATGTGTATTGTTTTTTTATCTAGTGTTAAGAGTATTAATTTAAATATAATTTTCATTATTTTTTATTAATTTATTTTGTTTGGTAAACTCCATTGATCTACCAAATGTTAAATTAAATGATCTAGTGACGATCAATCTGATGATCAAATGTAAATAACATAGATGTAGTATGTTGTGTTAAATATTACCCTAATGATATGATAAAATAATACATATGTTTTAAATATTACATGAATAATTAAAAATTGTTTTTTAAAAGAATAAAATAATAAAAAAATTTTTATGATGAATCAGATATCTTTAAACTATAAACGTATATCACCAAGGATTTTAGAGTAAAATTTTTCACACTTTTAATAGCCACACAAATAATTTTTTGAAATTTTTTAGTTTAACAAATTATAATAGTGTCACCAAATAATGACATTATTTATAAAATGGTGGTGTAATAAAATTTTAGAATTTAACCTGATCCATACCCACAAAACTGGCCCAACGTTATATCTCAGAAAGACCACATTCAACAAACAGAACGCGAAATACTAGGTCAAAAATCAAGCCAGTTAGCTTCAGGATAAGTATCCGTGCTTAAGCTCGGATACGGGGCCGAGAATCTCGGACCGAACTAATGTACCTCTTCATCTTAAATAGCGCTACACAGATAGTCCTAAGCACACACAGAATTCACTCTATTATTGTGATAGTTATTAAGATATTATTAGCATTCCTGTGCAGAGACTTGACTTAAGCATCGGAATCAGATAGCCTCAAGCACACATAGAATTCACTCTATTATTGTGATAGTTATTAAGATATTATTAGCATTCCTGTGCAGAGACTGACTTAAGCATCGGAGTCCCTTTTGCAGGTGCTCCATAATGCTCGGACGAGGTTGGACCGGTGGCATAACCCTCAGCTGAAGAATACCACAAGCACTCTAGTAGCTGTCACCGACCTAAACCTCGGATCGAGAGCTGAGACAAGAACATTTGGTGACCACCGTGGGGCCCTAGAGTTTAACTTTGTCCCACCCCATTATTTTAATTTTTATAACATATCCATATCCGCCTTGTACTTTTTCTTTGCAGAAAGGGAAGCATGACTGACCTCTCGGAGACTCAGCAACATCCTTGAACCAATGCCGACCTCATGGCCGCTAATGCCGTCCTGCTAGCAGAAAATCAGCGGATGGCCGAGCTGTTAGCAACAATGCAGAATAATGGAGAACAGAAGGATGACAACAAAAAAGCAAATGCCGATCAACACGAAGAGCATCAGTCAGAGTCCAAGACAAAGACAGGGGAAACACCTCCCAAAACTGGAAGACGACGAACCAATCCCTTTTCCGAAGAAATAATAAATTTCAAAATGCCTAAGAATTTACACTTCCTATGACTTTGACACCATATAAGGGGATTGGAGATCCTAAAGTTCATGTCACAAAATTTGAGTCTATGATGTTTCTTAATAATGACTTCGACCCCATCCTATGCCGATCTTTTCCAACTTTTTTCGATGGAGCTGTCTTATTATGGTTCTCTAATTTACCTGTAGGATCCATAAACAGTTTTGATGAGTTTGCCAAGATGTTCATCAATCATTTTGCAGCGTCCAAAATCTATGTGAGAGACTCGGACTACCTCAGCACAATTAAGCAAGGACAGCACGAAAGCCTAAAAGACTACATGACACATTTCGCAATAGCAGCCATGAAGATTCCTGACCTTAATCCAGAGGTACAGTTGCATACTATCAAGAGTGGCCTTTGACCTGGAAAATTCCAGGAAGCTATCGTTGTGGCAAAACCAAAGACATTAGAGGAGTTCCGAGGCAAAGCAACTGGACAAATCGAAATAGAAGAGCTATGCGAAACATGAAGGAATGAGAGACCACCGTTCAGGAAGGACGAAGACAGACCTTACAGGTCCCATAACAAAGATCCTAAAAAACCTTTTAAGCTAGTTTCAAAATTCGATTCATACACCAAGTTCAATACCAAAAGGGAAGACATAATCAAAGAAATCCTTCACAATAAGCTCATAAAACCGCCAAGAAAAGCAGGTACGTACCAAGACCAAAGGTATGTCAACAAAACAAAGCTCTGCGCCTTTCACCAAAAATTCAGCCATACCACAGATGAATGCGTGGTGGCTAAGAACACATTAGAAAGGCTGGCACATCAAGGTTTGCTAGACAAATACATCGGCAGGCAAGTGCAGAAAGATCCGTCAATCTCGGACGAGGTAGAACACTTGAAGACAAATAGCGAAAAGTCTCAATGGCAGAATAGTCAACCACCAAGAAAGTCATCAATTACATTTCAGGAGGGTTCGCGTGCGGTGGAGAGACAAGCTCGGCCAGAAAAAGAAGTTACAGAACTATGTTAACAGTACAAGACGGGACGCCATCTAACATACCTATATCCAGAATCCCTGATATAACATTCACAAGCAAGGACTTTGAGACCAAAACTCCTAACCTCGACGACCCTGTTGTCATCTCGGCAACAACTGGAGACCTCCTAATCCGGAAAGTCCTATTAGACCAGGGAAGCAGTGCCGATGTCATGTTTCTATCAACCTTCAAGAAGATGCAATTGAACGAAAAAGTGTTACAACCATCCTCCGACGAACTAGTCGGATTCTCAAGGGAGAGAGTCCCTGTAACAGGTTATGTTTGGGTAAGGACGACCTTAGGGGAACATCCTCACTCGAAAACTTTAGACATCTAATATTTAATTGTTGATTGTTTTAATCCTTATAATATTATTTTATGAAAATCATCTTTAAATGCTTTTGGAGCTATAGTCTCCACTATTCACTTTTGTGTTAAGTTCTGTTTAGAGAAAGGATCTATAGCAACGGTACATTTAGACAGGAGAGAAGTGAGACAATGCTACAACGCATGTGTCAAAGTGGCTCAAACGCCAGCAACGAGGATAAACTCGGTATACAATGCCAGCGATATACCAGCCCTTGCAGAGCTGGATCCTCAGATCAATAATGAACAAAGGCCCACACCAGTAGATGATTTAAACAAGATAAGCTTGACAGAAGATAAGAACCAGTACACTAACATCGGTTCTACTTTGCCTGCAGGATACACACAGCAGGTAACAGACCTACTCCGAGCCAATGCCGACCTATTCGCATGGACCCCAGCCGACATGCCGGGGATACACCCGGATGCTATATGTCATAGGCTGCCCTTGGACCACAAAGCTCGGCAAGTAAAGCAAAAGAGAAGACAACTCGGGAAGGAAAGAATCGAAGCAGCAACAAAGGAAACACAAAAACTGATAAGTGCAGGGTTTATCCGGGAAATACAATTTACATCACGGCTGGCAAACGCAGTGATGGTAAAAAATAACTTAGGAAAATGGCAAATGTGCATGGACTTTACCAACTTAAACCGAGCATGCCCAAAAGACTCGTATCCCTTGCCATGCATTGACAAGCTCGTCGACAACACTTCTGGCTATCAAATACTAAGCTTCATGGATGCGTATTCAGCCTACAATCAGATACTCATGCACCCCGCCGACGAAGAGAAGACAACCTTCATAACCGATCAAGGAAACTTTTGTTACAGGGTCATGCCGTTTGGCCTCAAAAACGCAGGTGCTACCTACCAGAGTTTAATGGACAAAATATTCCAAAAGCAAATCGGGAAAAATATGGAGGTGTACGTGGACGACATGGTAGTCAAATCAAACACTGAAAAAGAACACCTGACCGACCTAAAAGAAGGATTCAATCAATTAAGAAAATACAATATGAGGCTCAACCCAGAAAAGTGTGCGTTTGGAGTATAGGGAGGAAAATTTTTAGGGTTATGCTCACTCAAAGAGAAATAGAGGCAAACCCCGACAAGTGTAATGCAATCCTGAACATGAAGTCACCATCAACAGTCAAAGAGGTGCAACAACTCACAGGAAGGCTAGCCGCCCTATCAAGATTTCTACCAACAATGGCAACAAGATCGGATCACTTCTTCAACACACTACGAAAATCAAAGAAGTTCGAATGGATAGAGAAATGCGAAAACGCATTTGCCGAGTTCAAACAGATACTATCATCACCACCCATACTGGCAAAACCAAAACCCGGTAACCCATTATATTGTATCTTTCAGTATCTGCTAATTCAATTTCATTTGTACTTGTAACAGAAGCAGGTCGACAACAAAACATAGTATACTTTGTCAGCAAAATCTTGCAGAATGTGAAAACGCGATACCCAACCATCGAGACGCCTAAGGCACTATTTTCAGAGCCACAAGATCATAGTACGAACGAATCAACCATTGCGACAAGTACTGATCAGGCCCGACCTTGCAGGAAGATTGACCAAATGGTCCATCGAGTTATCTGAAGATGACATAGAATACCAACCTCGAGGCCCTTTAAAATCCCAGCCACTAGCTGACTTTGTAGCAGAGTTCACCACCACCCCAGATAGTTACTCGAAATGGGAACTATACGTTGATGGAGCTTCCAACGAAGGCGGGGGAGGAGCTGGAATCGTACTCCGAGACAATAACGAACTGATAACCGAGCAATCAATAAAGTACATGTTCCCTATCAGCAACAACCAGTCCGAATACGAAGCACTTTTGGCAAGCTTACATTTGGCAAAAGAATGCGGAATACAAAGTATCAAGGTCTATTGCGACTCCCTGCTTGTGGTCCAACAGGTAAATGACCTCATCCAGGTACGCGAGCCTTCATTAGAGCAATATCATGCGCAGGTAAAACAGCTAATCACACAATTCCAAAATTTTCAAATAACACATATTAACAGAAATGAGAATCATAGGGCAGATATTTTATCTAAATTAGCTACATCAAGAAAACCAGAAGATAAGACCAACTTGTCACAAATAACACTAGAATATCCAAGTACTTGCAACAACCTTGTTTTAAGCTTGTCACGGGCAAAAGATTGGAGGACCCCATACTTCACCTTCTTGAAGCTCGGAGAAGTACCTCAGGAAGAGCCAAACCAGAAACTCTTCAGAAGAAAGGCCAGTTCCTTCACCATCATCCGTGACAACCTATATCGTAGAGGATTTTCACGATCTCTACTCAAATGCCTAGGAGAAGAAGAAGCCGACCTTGCCATGACCGAGGCTCACGAGGAGATCTGTGGCACACATGTGGGAGGCCGAAGTCTCGCAGCAAAGATACTGAGAGCTGGGTACTACTGGCCGTCGTTAAATAAAGATTGCCTGGAGAAAGTACGCAAATGTGACAGGTGCCAAAAATTTTCCCCGATCATACACAACCCGGTCGAGATGTTACACACAATAGAGGTCGCATGGCCATTTCACAGATGGGGGATGGATATACTCGGACCCTTCCCAATTTCAAAGGGTTAGGTAAAATTCCTTTTAGTAGCAATAGACTACTTTACAAAATGGATAGAGGCTCAACCACTGACTAAGATAACAGCGAACAAGGTAAAACATTTCATTTGGAAGTTTATTATATGCCGATATGGATTACCTATGGATATTTTCACTGATAATGGTAGGCAGTTCACAGATAGAAAAATAGCCTCTTTCTTATCCAATTTGAATATAAAACACCACTTTTCCTCGGTTGAGCACCCACAAACTAATTGGCTCGCCAAAGCAGCTAACAAGGTCATTTTGCAGGCACTTAAGAAAAAAGGAAATATTAGCAAAGGGAGAATGGGCCGAACTGGTACCCGAGATACTTTGGGGATACAACACTACCCCACAAAACTCGACCAACAAAACACCTTTCAAGTTGGTCTTCGGATCCAATGCCATGATCCCAGTAGAAATCTCTCAGGGATCAATAAGGACAAACCACTTTAAGGACGGCGTGAACAGCCAAACAAGGAAGACCGAATTGGACACACTAGAAAAAGTAAGAGACGAAGCAAGGATTAGAAGCGAAGCAATGCAAAAAATAATACGGAACAAGTATAACAAGCGCGTCAGACCTTGGACATTACAACAAGGATACCTCGTCCTCAGACGCTTAGAAGATGTTCAAAACCCACCAGGCCAAGGAAAGCTCATCGCTAACTGGGAGGGACCTTTCCGAATTACTAAAGTACACAGCCGAGGAGCATACTCGATACAAATTTTAGAAGGAGTCGACTTACCAAATACTTGGAACATCTCTTCATTACGATTGTATCATACTTAGTCACTTGTACATTTTAAAGCTCGGAAGGTACTCTTTTTCCTACTGCCAGGGTTTTATCCCAAATAGGGTTTTACTCGGGGAGGTTTTAAAGAGGCCGACCACTTCAGAAGCATTTAAATGACATCCAAGGTTGCACAAGACACCATTCTCAGATCATATCTACTCTAACAGAATTTCTACAATTGTAAACTTTCATATGCATTCAAAAACAAACAGCACACATCACAAACAAAGTCATAAATTGTTTGGCAACTAAACTACAAAACGAACAAAAAGAGTTCTTTGGACGGACAAAATCCGCCAAAATACAGAATAAAAGTCACAAACTCATTTCTCTCCTACATTAGCATTCTCATCCTGGACTTCATCTCCAGGCTCATCGTCAACCAGTTTTTCCCCAATCACAATCTTGGTAACGTCAAATTGACTAACGTCGAATTCGGGGGTGAACACATGAACCTGACTAACTGCTCAATCAAATTCGGCAGCGAACATCTCTAAACCACTATCTTCAAGCTCCTGAATCCGAGCAGTCAAACTTTCTTTTTCAACATCATATTCTTTTGATTGTTGTTGAAGAGTGCGGACTTGGTCCTACAGAGTTCCTATCTCACCCTCCAAGTCTTTCATCTTTTCCATCAGATCCATAATAACACCATCCCTCTCATTCAGTGATTTTTCAAGATCTGCTATCTTCCTGGCTTCCTTCTTCTCCTGAGCGCCAGATAGCTCCAGGACCCGACCAACACATAGGAGCCTGGCAGCTACAACCTACGAAAATCATCAGTTATTTATAAGTAAGATCCCAAGCAAACAAGGCAAAACAAAACCATAAAACCTTACCTAAACATATTGGCCAACTGTTTCCTTCCCAGCACCATTCAAAAGCTCAAAGTCAGAAGAACTCTGAGCAACTTTCTCAGAAAGCGCGGCATAAGGGAAATGGTCGCTCCAAACCGAGTCCAAACTCCCACCAGTAACAAAACCATGCAAACACATTTGGTTCTTCAAGTTACCCCTAACCCGGCCACTGCTGGCGAAATCAAATCCGAAAAGAACCTCGAGCGAATCCTCAGGCTCTGGACTCTTCCTCTTCTCACCCCGAGGAACCGCACTAGACTGCGCTCCTTTGGCATCCACTTCTTTCAAAACATTGCTAACTGAAGCTCCCTTTCCCTCCCGTTTTTTTCTCTAAGAAAGTACGCATCTTCGCTAAGGACAAGCTCGGAACCCTCCCACCTGAAAACGAAAGCATGCAACAAAAGCTCGGCAAATATAAACAGCAACAGTCAAAACAGCAAAAACCCTCCAAAAGCAACTCACCAATATATTCGGCCAACCCATCAGGGTTATTTTCACGCTGAAGAAGCTCAGCAGTAGACAACAACTTACCAAAAGAAAAACATTCAATAAGATACTCCAGAACAAAATCCTCTTCCTCGGACCTCCCCAAGGCATCAAGAACCGGCATAGGCTCAGGACACCAATAAAGGGGAAATCTCTCACACAACTCCTCGTCAAGGAAAAAAGGATATTTAGTCTCAGAGGAACAAATTTTCACAAACATCTTTTTAAAGCTTTTAAAAGAGGACTTAAACAAAGCGAATAAGGAACGCTCCCGATAGCTGCTTAAGTTTATCCAGAGGCCTTTACGCACTCCCTTTGATTGAAAAAGCGAGAAAAACAAGTTAGGTTAGGGCGTATGGTCCAAAAAGGCCATCAGAATTTCAAAAATGCGAAGAAAAGCCCAAGAGTTTGGATGAAGATGGGAAGAGACGCAGTTCAACTGAGTAAGAACCAGACACTCAAATTTTATGAATGGAAGTTTCACATTCAACTCAGAAAACAGGCAGGTATAAGCGTAAAAATACGCCCAATCTCCCTTCCTCTCGCAGACCCTCTCTTCTCCATTACATGCAATCAACTTAACACCACAGTGAGAACCTTTACGAACCCAGTCACAAACGTTAAGTGAAGCTAGCATCTTTGGATTTTGAAAAAGGGACGCGCGACACTTAACGCCCACATGAACCCAATCGTAAAGGTCATCCTTGACCTTGACAACTTTGTCTTCTGGCTTCATCATCACAAACCAATAAAGAAGAAAGGTGAAAACGAAGAACACTAATATCTCGAAGCCATCCTCCCCTGAAGAAGTAAAATGAAGAACTTTCCCACACACCACAAAATTTACCAACGCAAGAAACACTATCACACGATCAAATTCACAGTCAATTTCCAACCGTCGGATTGATAAACTGTTCACATGACCAACGCAACATTACCTCGAATCTAGGACCCACTAACATTTATTTCCAAACATCTTTTCAGAATACCCAAATGACAATAAATGCAACCCTTCATTTTGCTCATTTCCTTTTACCTTTTTGTTTTTTATTTTATTTTCCTTGTTTTCCATTTCTCGAGTTTTATTTCCTAAACATTCTTAGCCTGGAAGTCGGAACAAGTTAAGCTTGGGGGCTCGGATATAGGTCAAACAAGGTATAACGACAGTTGACACTAACCTTAACTTGCTCCTGACCAAAGCAAGTCAAGCTTGGGGGCTGTGATCCGTACCCACAAAACCGGCCCGACATTATACATCGGAAAGACCACATCCAACAAACAGAACGCGAGATACTAGGTCAAAGATCAGGCCAGTTAGCTTCAGGATAAGTATCCGTGCTTAAGCTCGGATACGGGGCCGAGAATTTCGGACCGACTAACGTACCTCTTCATCTTAAATAGTGCTACACAGATAGCCTCAAGCACACACATAATTCACTCTATTATTGTGATAGTTATTAAGATACTATTATCATTCCTCTGCAGAGATTGATTTAAGCATCGGAGTCCCTTTTGCAGGTGTTCCACACTGCTCGGACGAGACTGGAACTGGTGGCACAACCCTCAGCTAAAGAATACCACAAGCACTCTGGTAGCTGTCACCGACCTAAATCTCGGATCGAGAGCTGAGACAGGAACATAACCCAACTTGGTTATTGAATGATATCTTTATTTTAGTCAATTTGCACTTGCAAATTTGCCATCAATGAACTATGATGTAGATGAGTAAATTGATATTTAGGGGAACTTGCACTGTTGCACATTGATAGCTTGAAAGCACTAGATCCTGTTTTGACTAAGGTGGTTAACTAGTTTTTTACACAAAGTTGCAGCTGATATACTCTGTAAAGTCCACAATGGTGCATAATTTTCTTTTTTTTTTTTTTTGGGGGATATTATGCAAGTTAAGAGGCACAAATGATGATCCCATGTGGTTTGGCATACTCCGATAACAAAAGATTTCTGGAAGGTTAGTGAAATTATTAACAGATCCCAAAAAAGACAATTAAAATCCGAAAACAGCAACAGAGACGTTGAAAAAGTACAGGAGAATCTAGATTTCAAAGTTAGTGAGGTTTCTTGCTTTTAGTTGCACAGCTGATCAAGGTAGTTCACTTGTTATAGATCCCCCTAAAAGTGTCGCGAAAATAAGAGTTTACTCTTCTCCTATAGTCCTTTAACCGCTTAGCACATTCATCAGCCTCACATGAATATTTCCGGAACTAATTGTAGAGATAGGACCGACATAGACACATTGATAATCTCATGATTTTAACCAAATCTATAATAATCATCATATAACAAACCTAATGGTGCTTCATAGAAACAAAAGTACGCAATAATTGAAGGGGAAAAGGATAGTAAGGCAAACTCAATTTTCAATTTTCAGCTTTGCAGCTTTACAATTACATTACAATCACTCACCGCCAAAAATAAATTACATCGTCAACAAAATAGTTAATCAACTAAAAATACAAACAGTCAAAGAAAAATGCTAAAGGGAACACCATTTCAAATTCCCTTTAACTCCTAGCTAAAACAACGGCAACAGTAACAGCAACAGAGCCTTATAATTTAAGTAATTAGCTTTTCTTTCTCTTTTTGTTACAGAGGTCACAGTTTACAGCAACGAAAACCCAAAGCACAAAGTCACAACCACGAATATGACGTTAACGTACCTTGCGCCGTTAAACCTAACAGCGCCATTACCGTCGTCAGCACTCTCATCGGCGGCGTCACTGGGCGAATCCGCAGGCGCTGTTTCCTCATCTGCCGGCGCGTCGGCCGCCTTCTGCTTCTTCTTCTTTCCCCCTTTCTTCGGCGATGCAGGAGCGTCCGCGACGGCTGGCTCCGGTGCGGGCGCGGGCGAAGGAGACGGAGCCTGGGCCTTGAAAAGCTCCCTGGGAAGCAGAACCTTATCAATGGTGTAGATCGCGAGCGGGTCTTCGTCAATGAGCGTGCCAGTGATCTTGGCAGTAACAATCTTGGTCTTGAGCGTGACTTGATCACCGTCATTCTGCACGGTGAAGTCGAACTTGCTGGCTCCATCGGTAGCAAGCGTGTTCATCAAACCATTGTTTGACTTCAACATAGCCATGCTCTCATAAACAGGCGTAGCATGGTACTCCAGCAACGACGCCTTCCCAGCTGCAGTTAGGTTCTTATACTTGGGTAGGAATGCCTTCAGAAGCCAACAAAACGGTTACAACAAAGTAACTAACTAATTTGTCCAAATTGACAGTTAGGATGTAACTAACTAACTAATTAATGGTGATTACCTTAAAGGCGTCATCCATGGAGCAGAAGACGGTGAGTCCGCCATCCACATTGTCCGAAAAGGTGGACATAGCGTCGGGGGAGGCAGAGAGGGTGTCGGCGAAGACCTTGCAGCCATGGCGGGACATTATGGAGGTGAGATTTTGCTGGCTGGGTGCGGGTGTAGGGGCTTCCGCTGCGGCCGAGGGGAGTGGCTTGCTGATCTGTATTATCGATATGTTGTAAGGGATTTCCTCCAACGATTTCACGAAGAATGCGGAGAGGGCCCCGCCGTTATTCTCGGCGCCGAAGCCCACCTTTCCGCCTCGGAGGTCGGTGATGTTGACGAATCCCATGGAGCCGGGGGCGGTTCCTGTGGCCTGAAACATAGTGGCGGCAAGGGCGGTGCCGTTGGTGATTTGGTGGAGCTTCTTGGCGCCAAAGTAGTCGAGGAGGACGTGGAGGGACAGGATGTTCTTCAGAGTGTAGATGGAAGGGTGCTTCGACAGCAGCTCGTTCATGGCACCGTTATCAATGGCGCACACTGTTATGGTGGTTCGCCGGTTGATCTCCGGCGCAAGGTGAGTTAGTGTTAGGTACTTGTTGAAGGTGGAGAAGTCGGGGTGCTTCTCCAGAATGCGGGTTATGTTGTGTGCATGGGTTGTGGCGGCGGCTAAGAGGAGTAGCGTGACCACAAGGGCCGCTAGATTCGCAAGCCGGAGCGGCTGCATTTCTGAAAGGTTCCGAACTCCGAAGTTAAGACGGAGAATGAGATCTGCAGACTCGGGTGGAAACTGGAAAGTGAACACTTTAGACTGAGAAGTAAGGACAGAGAGACAAAGAAATAGTAATAAGGAGTGAATAGTAAATACTAAATAGGGCTTGAATTGGAGATTATTACGGTTTATGCCATTGTCAAGAAATGATTTGTTATAAATTATAAATATGCGGCATACGGGGCGGTGCTATGTGAGTTTGATAGCCTATTAATTATTTAATTGGGAAAAAAAATTATTATATTAAAATAACAAAATCAATAATCAAAATTAATCATAATATATTTATAGGTAAAAATATATAATTTAATTTATTTTTTAATATATACATAACATAGTTAATATAAAAATTTTCCCTTTGTTTACATATTTAGCCAATAAACAAAAAAATGTTAAAAACTACTGGATTCATATAAAGATTTATGTTATTATAAAATATTTTTTTTTTAGTCGATACAAAAATATTATTTTAATTCCTACAAAATTTATAATATTTGTAAGTTAGTCTTTTAAATGTTGATATGGTTAACAGAGATCTATACCAGCATGGCAGCATAGTAATATAGCTAAAAAAATATTGTGATTATTAAAAGATGTTCCTAAATGAATAAAGATTAGTTTGTATTGATTTTTAAAGAATAATATTTATTTTTTATTTTTTAAAATTTTTAAATATTAAAAATAATTTTTGTTTTTTATTTTTTTGAAAATAAAGTATTGTTAATTTTGAGAAAAAATAAATAATTTATTTCTTTTAATAAAAATATTTTTTTAAAAGATATATTTAAATGTGTTTAAAACTTAATAAAAGTATCTTGTTTTTTGTAAAAAATATTTTTTTATTTAAATAAATCAATCCAAATCAACATTAAATTTCATTCCATAATGAATACAAGAATGTTTTTATGTGATTAAATTCCTCTGGATATAATTAAATTGGGTTGGTTTAATTAATTCACTAACTCACTTAAATAAGTATCAAAAATTTAAATTTTATTTTGTACATATAATAATTTATTATCCTGTGAAAAATATACTGTCAAAAATAAAAAAAATAAACAAAAACTCCTCTGCATATAATTCGTTCAACTGAAGTTGAACTTGTTCTTTTTTATGGATGAATTTTACATTTTTATGGATAAAATATATTTCAAAACATCGAAAATATAAAATGTAGATATTTGTAAATGATATTCTGACCCTAAATTAATATAAGTGAATATTTTATTTTTTATTATGTGTATAAAAAATATACCTAACTTGAATTCTAAAGTTTGATTTTACTATTGTAATATAATTAAGTGAATATAAATTATTATTATTATTATTATTATTATTATTATTATTATTATTATTATTATTATTATTATTATTATTATTATTACGAGAATGGTAATTTTGTTGATAATCGAGTTATAACAATAATACTAGATTATTGTCTAAATTATTCATTAATTTTGACTGATTTATAACGACTGGAACATATATAAAAAGATTGACGCTTTTTTTATTAATTTGAGTGTTATAAATTGTTTATACTATGATCCAAAAAAGAGTCATAACTCAAATGAAACTAATCTATTATAAATTATGGTGAATTTTATGATGTTTTTGTTATGATGTTTAAATTGTCTAACTTATTTTTTAAAAAAAAAAATATTTAAAATAAAAAAAAATATTAAAATTTATTAAATATTATTTATTTACTTTTTTTAGTAACTTAGGTACAATGTGATAGGTACCATAGTATTCACCATAAACTATTAAGATTTATCCAAAAAGTCAAGTGAGTTGACATACTCGACCTACTTGGGACACGGACAATACGATCCGTACCCGACTCGACTTGTGCAATAAGTATCTTGTCAAGTGGAAACTCAGGTGAAGTCGACTTCATGTGAAGTTGATACCTAAGAGTCGTTGAATGAAAATTTAGTCAAATCAGTCAAATTATCTAACGGCTCTCAGATATAAACTTCACGTGAAGTCAATTTCACCTGAATTTACATCGTCTTGTCACCTCAATATTTTAGATGTTATATTTACATATCAACAAATTATCTTTACATAGAATAATTTTTAAAGAGTTATGCTAGATAACCAATGATTTTTTTTAACAACATGAACAATCACTAATTAAATAAAAACACACTATACTTTCAAATTACCTACCTAGATTTTAATATTATAATAACTATCTGTACACCTAATAAAATGAACATTCGATATATCTATTGTTCACATTATTTAGTATTTTTATTATTTACCTATACTTTTCTATTTTGCTATTATTTAAGAAAAAATTTTTTACTACTATAAATAGAAAAATTCAGAAGTGATGATTTAATCATTATTTATCTCTATAAATACTTCATTAGATTTATGCATTTTTCAATTCTAATTTCCATAAATTTTATCTAAAATTTTTGTTAATTTATATATCGAAATCTTTTATAATTACCCTGTCATTATTTGAAGTAGACACAAAGTCATCTCAGTTCCTTCAATCAATTCTTAAAGAGAGTGGTTCATCTCAAAAAATTTTCCTTAATTATTTAATATGGTGTGATCTTTTGTTTCATTCAATGTTTTTTTTTACATATTTTTTTATATTTTTTTAATTTTGTTTAAAAAATATAAAATAAAAAATTATACTTTACCAAATAATAAAAAAAAAAAGGAGAGAATTCATTCTCCATCTCCTAAACACAAATTTTAACAAAAAGTATAAGGTATAGTTTGGACTTTTGGAATTTTATTTAGGACTTAGGAGGTTCTTCAAAAAGAATATGAAAGAGAAGCCAAATGGAAAGATTTGGGGAGTAAAAGAAACAAGTCGAGAAGTACATCACGTGACTTGAGCATCCTTTCTGGTTTCTCTGGAGAAGGAATAAAGTTTAATTATATTAGATTTTGGTTATATACATGTTTTTATTTCTTTAATAAATTTAATTTTGATATATTAATACTTAATAGGTTACAAAATTATATATAATTATTTAATTATATTTATAATTTAGATAATTTTTTATTCAATAAATTTAAAATTTAATTATTTTTACTAATATAATTGTTACGATGGGTAACCGGAGATTAACGGGCTGGAAGGCGTTGGTTGGCCCAAACGTATGAAGGAGGTGGCTTTCGAATGGATCTGTTATTCGGCGTTCCTCCGTCCGACTTGTATGTGTGAAAGAATGGGGGGTGGTACCTGCAAAGACACTCCGATGCCTAAGTTAGCAAGAGTGTGAGCAGGTTAGAGAGTATTGGAACTTAGGGATACCTGAATGGTGTCAGCGTATTTATAGTGGTGAACCAATAACCACCGCTGAAGTAGTGCCACCTTTTTAGGTGGATAACCGTTTCCATATCTTAGGGAGGTTAAGATATGGCTCTATGAAGTGGTTAGAGAGTTTTTAGGGGTAGTTACTCATTCGAATGAGTGTTATCTGCCAGCTAACCCTCGTATCCGACTTCTTTGGAGCAGGTCGTGTTCAGTACCGACTTCTTGGGATGAAGGCTGGTACTGGGTGAGGGCCAACCCTTTGGGTTGGGCCTATTTGCTTGGATCCTGGACCTTTATTATTGGGCCAGGGTATGAACAGTGCCCCTACTCGAGCCCAATTTCTTTTTAGGATTGGGGTTCGAGTATTCAACTCGGGGTCGTAGCCGATTTGCAAGAGGACCGACGTGATTTTTCTTGACCTTTCGGTTCTGACAGTTACGTCCAATCAAGCGTCGTGTCCGTTAGGGGTGTGCGTAGGGATTTAATGGCCTTGGTAACGGTGCATCTTCATTAATGATTGCCCCGATTTTACCATTATGCCCCTAACGTTCTTATAAATACTTTCCCTCTCTTTCGTTGTTTCGTTTCTGCGATCTTTCAAATTTCCCTTGCATTCGTTCGTGCTGCATTCTTGCGTTTCGAAGGCTTTTACTTCCTCCAGTCTTGATTTCAGACTTAAAGGTTAGCTTTTTCCCCTTCTGTAACATGCTTTCTATTTGCGTGCCTTTATTTTATGGGTAGATTGGTTTGTAGGCTTTAGTTCCGTACCCCCTCCCTTTCGAGACCGTGTGTTGATTTTCCTTTTCTTTTTGTAGGTTTCTTGTCACCCCTTTTAAGAAAAGAAAATGGCTTCCGTAGATGTTCTCTCTCAGTGGGTTGATGTCACGGTCCTAGGGGAGGAGCCTTCAGTCGATACCGAGTTTATCACCCACCTTCGTACTCACCACAGAATTTGTACTTCTGAAGAGGATGAGCCGAAGTATGAGTTGGTAGCCCCGGGTCCAGAAGACCGGGTTTGCTTCAGGAGGGCCGACGAGGCGGCCCCTCATTTCTTTTTTATGTATGAGAGTATGGTCACCCGTTTGGGCGTTTTTCTTCCATTTTCAGAGTTTGAAATGTCTGTGTTACGTCATTGCCGGGTTGCTCCCACCCAACTTCACCCCAACTCTTGGGGCTTTTTGAAAATTTACCAATTTATCAGCCAGGCCTTAGAGTTCCCGACTTCTCTGAGGATTTTCTTCTATCTCTTCCATATGACCAAGCCCTTCAGTGGGCTAAATAATAAGCAACAGTGGGTGTCCTTCCGAGCCATACAAGGCCGGAGGCTTTTTACCCTTTTTGACGAATCCTTTCACGATTTTAAAAGCTATTTTTTCAAAGTTCAAGCAGTAGAGGGTCACCACCCCTTTTTCTTAGATGAGAGTTCTTCTCCTCGCTTTTCTCTATACTGGTTAGAGGCCTCCCCCTGTGAAAAATATGGTCTGGACGACCTGGACGAAGTGGAGGCGGCCATCGTAGGGTTCCTCCGAGAAGTGTGGGGGAGGGCCCCATACTTGGATACTAAAAAATTTCTCCAGGGGCCGCCGACTTTTGTCCAGTCACAACTAGGTAGCTTTTTGCGTTTCTCATTTATTTCCGACTTGCAATTTCTTTTACCGACTTGTCTGACTTTTAGCTATCAATTTGTTTTTGCAGAGATGGCAAAGAAAAACGCTCAAGAGTCTTACCAGAGGGTTCAGGAAGCCAAGGCAAGGTCTCGTGCCAGATCTGGTGGTGCTAGGGCGGTTGTCTCTCCTCCTCCTCTTCCTCGGAACGTCGGGACTCCCTCCCAACCTATTGTAATTTCTTCCTCTGCTTCCTCTCTGCCACCCCCTCCTGTCCGACCTACTCCTGAACCAGAGCCGAAGAAGCGCAAGACCTTAGAGTCTGGCGCTTCTGGTGAGGCGGACGCTCTTGCGTTCGTCCGAAAGAACATTTATCCTCATGCTCGTATGAGTATGGATGATGTTTCTGTTCGGCACTACCTCACCACTGTGGTTGAGGAGAGTCTCAAGACGGCGGGGGTTTGTGGCAAACTCTTAGATATATTTGAGAAGACTCCTCTCAGCTCTTTAGGGACAACCTCGAGGGTCGAGGAGCTGGAAGGCAGGCTTCGCATATATCAGGAGCATGAGAAGGAGTTGGAGGGGAAAGTTGCCAAGCTGAAGGAGGAGAGAGGCAGCCTCCGGGAGAAGGAGAAGAAGTTGCAAGCCCAATGCAACATGGAGGTGGATTTGAGGAAGGCAGCGCAAGCCAGCTACAACAGTTTATTTGCTGATCTTGTGTTTGTAAAGAATGACTTGCTGAATGCCCGGAAGGCCTATACCGAGTTGGAGGACTCTATTGCGGATGGTGCTGATGAGGCTTGGAGGGTTTTTAAGGAGCAGGTCGGAGTCATTGCTCCTGACTTGGACCTTTCTCCTTTGGACCCTGATAAGATTGTTATTGATGGTGCCATCGTGGATCCTCTTGTCCCCGTGGTGGAGTCTGAGTCTGATTTGAAGACTCGAGGGCAGAGGATCATAGAGTCCCCTCCTCGCTCTAAGGACGCTCCGAGTTCTTCTGGCGCTCCTCTGACTTT
Organism: Arachis hypogaea; assembly: GCF_003086295.3. NCBI lineage: Eukaryota > Viridiplantae > Streptophyta > Magnoliopsida > Fabales > Fabaceae > Arachis > Arachis hypogaea. The sequence continues at coordinate 8,267,179 of NC_092046.1, read as the reverse complement.
CTCTCCAACTCCTGGTCCTGGTGGTGGTGATCCTTCTACTCCTCTTGCTAAGAAGTGATTTTGGCTATTGGGGCCCGGCCTGTGGGCCCCTCTTTTTAAACTCTTTTATATTTATTTGTTGATGTTTGCAACAATTTTTTGGCCTTTTAGGGCCGTAAACAAAACAAGTTTTCGATACCCTTTTTAATAAGGGTTTAATTTAGCGTTTAAATGAATGCCCTTTTTCGAATAAGGGTTTTGAGTTACCTTATGCGCGCATGCTTTTCTATTCGTGGTTCTTTTGACTCTTTGATCTTTTCTGGAAAAAACCTTTCCTTTGGGGCTTGCCTGCTTTTCTGAATCTTTTTTTATCTTCAAGGCAGCCTTATAACTTTTTCTTAGCTTTTTCCTATCTCTTTTTGTTATTCCTAGTACTCAATTTTGTTTCATTGAGTTTTTCGTGACTTAGGCTACTTTTGCGATTCATTTTAATTTTACTCGACTTCGCTTTCCGACTTATGAGTCGGAGTGCTCCCGAGTTTATCATGATCGACTTCTATAGCCTCTTTACGCCGACTTGTACCTCGTCGTTTTATCCTGACGACCATCTAGGTCGGTTCATGGGATTTTCACGTTTTGTCGAGCTTAAATCGGCGCGTTTCGTAGAAAGAGAATAAAAAGGGAATTTAAAAGAGATATTTAAAATGAAAGAGATCTTTATTAATTGAGGAGGTACCTTATTGCTACTAAGGGTTTTTGATAATTTATTTTCCCTTAGCCCCTACTATGATGCCTCGTTAAAAACCCTTTTCAAAAAAAACCCTTTGATTTTGGGAAAAAATCATGAAATTGGGAAAAGAGTACATCAGGGAGTAGGGTTCGCTTTTAGCTGTAGTACCTTTTCATATTACAAGCATGCCATGATCTTGGTAACTCGTTGCCGTCGAAGTCGGTTACCCTATAATAGCCTTTTCCTAAGACCTCGTTGATCTTGTATGGTCCTTTCCAATTAGCAGCGAGCTTTCCTTCCCCCGATTTGTTGACTCCAATATCGTTTCTGATTAGGACCAAGTCATCTGGGGTGAAACTCCTTCGAATGACTTTTTTGTTGTATCTCGCGGTCATCCTTTGCTTCAACGCTGCTTCTCTTATCTGGGCTTCTTCTCAGATTTCGGGGAGCAAGTCGAGCTCCTCTTTGTGCCCTTGTATATTCCTGATCTCGTCGTGGAAAATCACTCTTGGGCTTTGCTCATTGACCTCTATTGGGATCATGGCTTCTACGCCATAAACTAGTCGGAAGGGTGTTTCTCCAGTGGCGGATTGGGGGGTTGTTCTGTAAGCCCATAGTACTTGTTGGAGCTCTTCAGCCCAAGCTCCTTTCGAAGCCAGTAATCTTTTCTTCAGCCCTGCCAGTATGACTTTGTTGGCTGCTTCGGCTTGCCCATTGGCTTGTGGGTGTTCCACTGAGGTGAACTGGTGTTTGATGTTCATACTGGCTACTAGGCTTCTAAAGGTGGAGTCGATGAACTGGGTTCCGTTATCTGTGGTAATGGAATAAGGTATCCCATACCTTGTGATTATATTTTTGTAGAGGAACCTCCGACTTCTTTGTGCAGTGATGGTGGCCAGTGGTTCTGCTTCTATCCACTTTGTGAAATAATCTATTCCCACTATCAGGTATTTGACTTGTCCTGGCGCCTGGGGAAAAGGACCTAATAAATCCATTCCCCATTTCGCAAAGGGCCATGGGGAGGTGATACTGATGAGCTCCTCTGGGGGGGCCACGTGGAAATTTGCATGCATTTGACATGGTTGGCACTTTTTCACAAAGTCTGTGGCATCTTTCTGCAAGGTTGGCCAGTAGAATCCAGCTCGGATCACCTTTTTGGCTAATGACCTTGCTCCGAGATGGTTCCCGCAGATTCCACTATGTACCTCCTCTAATACCTCGGTGGCTCTTGAGGTCGGTACACACTTTAACAATGGTGTTGATATCCCCCTTCTATAGAGAATATTTTTCACCAAGGTATAGTGTTGTGCTTCCCTTCGGATTTTCTTGGCCTCCTTTTCCTCCTTGGGGAGGATGTCGAATTTCAGGTATTCGACCAAGGGGTTCATCCATCCGAGGTTCAATCCGACCACTTCAAAGACTTCTTGTTTGTCTTCCACTTTTACCACTGAAGGTTCCTGGAGGGTTTCTTGGATCAGGCTTCTGTTATTTCCTCCTGGCTTGGTACTTGCTAACTTGGATAGGGCGTCTGCTCTGCTATTTAGGTCCCGAGTTATGTGCGTGACCTCGGTTTCTGCAAAACGCCCAAGGTGTTCCAGAGTTTTTTCCAAGTATCTCTTCATATTTGGGTCTTTTGCCTGATATTCTCCACTTATTTGGGAGGTCACCACTTGAGAGTCACTGTATATCATTACCTTCGTAGCACCGACTTCTTCTGCCAGCTTCAATCCTGCAATCAAGGCTTCATATTCTGCCTGATTATTTGAAGCTGGGAATTCAAACTTGAGGAAAACCTCTATCTGGGTTCCCCTTTCGTCTACCAATATTATGCCTGCGCCGCTTCCTGTTTTATTGGAGGATCCATCTACATAGAGTTCCCATGTAGTTGGTTTATCCTCTTGATCCCCTGCATATTCTGCGATGAAGTCGGCGAGGCACTGGGCTTTGATCGCCGTCCGAGTTTCGTACTTCAAGTCGAACTCGGAGAGCTCTATTGCCCATTGAACCATTCTTCCTGCAACATCCGTCTTTTGGAGGATTTGCTTCATGGGTTGGTTCGTGCGGACTCTTATTGTGTGAGCTTGAAAGTAAGGCCGTAGCCTTCGAGAGGCTACCACTAAGGAGTAGGCAAACTTTTCTAATTTGTGATACCTTAGCTCAGGGCCCTGTAGAACTTTACTGATAAAATAGATTGGGTGTTGACCGTCCTCGTCTTCTCTTATCAAGGCTGCTGAGACGGCCTTGTCTGCCACGGATAGGTATAGGACGAGGTCTTTTCCGGCTACAGGTCGGGTCAAAATAGGAGGTTGGCTCAAAAACTTTGTGAACTTTTGGAACGCCTCCTCGCATTCGGGAGTCCATTCAAATTGGTGTCCCTTTCTCAATAGGGAGAACAGTGGAAGGGATCTTAGTGCTGATCCTGCCAAAAATCTGGAGAGAGCTGCTAGTCGGCCATTCAGATGTTGGACCTCTCTCAAACAAGTCGGGCTTCTCATTTCTAGGATAGCTCTACACTTGTCGGGATTGGCTTCGATCCCTCTTTGTGTTAGCATGAATCCTAGAAATTTTCCTGCCTCCACCGCGAAGGCGCACTTTGCAGGATTTAGTCTCATCCCGTGCAACCTTATGGTGTCAAAGACTTGCGAAAGGTCATACAAGAGGTCGACTTCTTTCTTGATCTTTACCAGCATATCGTCGACGTACACTTCCATTAAGCTCCCTAGGTGAGGGGCAAACACCTTATTCATCAGCCTCTGATATGTGGCCCCTGCATTTTTCAATCCAAATGGCATGACCACGTAGCAAAAGTTAGCTCTGGGCGTGATGAATGATGTTTTTTCCTGGTCTGGTTTATACATCGGGATTTGGTTATACCCTGAGTAGGCGTCCATGAACGACAAGTATTGATACCCCGAGCTAGAGTCTACTAGGGTGTCAATGCTTGGTAGTGGATAAGGGTCCTTGGGACATGCCTTATTTAAGTCGGTATAGTCGACGCACATTCTCCATTTACCATTTTGTTTTTTGACTAGCACCACATTGGCTAGCCATGTTGGATATTCGACTTCTCTGATAAAACCGGCTTCTAGGAGCGCTTGTACTTGCTCCTCTACTATTAGAGCTCGCTCTGGGCCGAGCTTGCGTCTTCGTTGTTGTACAGGTCGAGATCCCGAGTAGACCGAGAGCTTGTGGGACATGAGTTCTGGATCTATCCCAGGCATGTCGGAGGCCTTCCAGGCGAAGAGATCGGAATTATCTCTTAGGAGCTTAATCAATTCTTGTCTTAGGGTTTCCCCCAGGTTGGTTCCTATGTGAGTGTTTTTTCCTTCCTCTTCTCCGACCTGAATCTCCTCGGTTTTTCCTCCGGGTCGTGGTCGCAGCTCTTCTTTAATCCTTGCTCCACCGAGCTCTATTGTGTGAACTTCTTTGCCTTTTCCCCTCAGGTTTAGGCTTTCATTGTAGCATTTCCTTGCCAGCTTCTGATCTCCCCTCACCGTTGCTATCCCCGCTGAGGTCGGGAATTTCATGCAGAGGTGGGGTGTCGATACCACCGCTCCGAGTCGATTAAGGGTAGCTTTGCCGATTAAAGCATTATAGGCCGACCCCACGTCGATGACTATGAAGTCTATACTCAGAGTCTTTGATTTTCCCCCTTTCCAAAGGTGGTGTGGAGGGGCAAAAATCCTAGTGGCTTTATTGGCGTGTCGCCTAATCCGTACAAGGTGTCGGGGTAGGCTCTTAACTCTTTCTCATCTAAACCTAGTTTGTCGAAAGCTGGCTTAAAGAGGATGTCCGCTGAGCTTCCTTGGTCTACTAGTGTTCTGTGTAGATGGGCATTTGCCAAGATCATGGTAATTACCACTGGGTCGTCGTGCCCAGGGATTATTCCTCGCCCATCTTCCTTTGTGAATGAAATGGTTGGAAGGTCGGAGGACCCCTCTCCGACCTGGTAAACTCTCTTGAGATGTCTTTTACGAAAGGATTTTGTGAGTCCCCCTCCCGCAAACCCCCCTGAGATCATATGGATATGTCTCTCTGGAGTTTGTGGTGGTGGGTCTCTTCTATCCATATCATCTCGCTTTCTTTTTCCATGACTGTCCGACCTTTCTATGAGATATCTGTCAAGCCGACCTTCTCTGGCCAGTTTTTCTATCACATTTTTAAGGTCGTAACAGTCGTTTGTGGAGTGCCCATATATCTTATGGTACTCGCAGTAATCACCGCGGCTCCCCCCTCTTTTATTTTTAATGGGCCTGGGAGGAGGCAGCCTTTCGGTATTGCAAATTTCTCTGTATACATCCACTACAGGAACTTTCAGTGGAGTATAAGAGTGATATTTTCTTGGCCTATCGAGGCCGAGTTCTTCCTTCTTCTTAGCTTCCCTCTCCCTCTCTTTCGTTGAGGGAGGGTGACCGGGTCGTGAACTCGGGTCTCTTAGCCTAGCGTTTTCTTCCATATTGATGTACTTTTCAGCTCTTTCCTGTACATCACTTAAAGAGGTGGGGTGTCTTTTTGATATGGACTGTGAGAAGGGACCTTCTCTAAGACCATTGACTAGCCCCATGATGACTGCTTCGGTGGGCAGGTCTTGAATCTCCAGACATGCTTTGTTGAACCTTTCCATATAGGCCCGTAAGGACTCCCCGACCTCCTGTTTTATTCCCAGGAGACTTGGTGCATGTTTTACTTTGTCTTTCTGGATGGAGAACCTCATCAAGAACTTTCTTGAGAGGTCTTCAAAACTGGTAATTGACCTCGGAGGGAGGCTGTCGAACCACTTCATCGCTGCTTTTGACAAGGTTGTCGGAAAAGCTTTGCATCGCGTAGCATCAGAAGCGTCAGCCAGATACATCCGACTTTTAAAGTTGCTCAGATGATGCTTTGGATCAGTGGTTCCGTCGTAGAGGTCCATATCGGGGCTTCTAAAGTTTCTCGGAACTTTTGCCCTCATTATGTCCTCGCTAAAAGGATCTTTCTCTCCTAAGGGAGAATCTTCTCTACCGTTGTGGGAGTTCTCACCTTTGAGGGAGGATTCTAACTTTAAGAGTTTTCTTTCTAACTCTTTTCGTCGCTCCATCTCCTCTTTTAGGTTCTTTTCGGTTTCTTTTTGTCGTTCCCGTTCCTGTTCTAGCTGCTCGAGGCGACTGTGGACTAATCCCATGAGCTCAATTGCGTGGGATGGTCCTTCTTTTTCTGATTTGCGCCCCTCCGAGGAGTTTACCTTCGGATTTTTGATTCCGGAGGTGCCTTCCCTGTGTTGATCATTGGCTTCCTAGTGAAGGGTCTGGTCTGCCTCATTGTTTCCAGTGTTCAGATTCTCTTGTTCAGAATCTGTCTCCACATGACCCTCTTCAGGGGATCTATCCGCCATCACTGGTTGATCTCTCGGGTCCCCGGCAACGGCGCCAATGTTACGATGGGTAACCGGAGATTAACGGGCTAGAAGGCGTTGGTTGGCCCAAACGTATGAAGGAGGTGGCTTTCGAATGGATCTGTTATTCGGCGTTCCTCCGTCCGACTTGTATGTGTGAAAGAATGGGGGGTGGTACCTGCAAAGACACTCCGATGCCTAAGTTAGCAAGAGTGTGAGCAGGTTAAAGAGTATTGGAACTTAGGGATACCTGAATGGTGTCAGCGTATTTATAGTGGTGAACCAATAACCACCGCTGAAGTAGTGCCACCTTTTTAGGTGGATAACCGTTCCCATATCTTAGGGAGGTTAAGATATGGCTCTATGAAGTGGTTAGAGAGTTTCTAGGGGTAGTTACTCATTCGAATGAGTATTATCTGCCAGCTAACCCTCGTATCCGACTTCTTTGGAGCAGGTCGTGTTCAGTACCGACTTCTTGGGATGAAGGCTGGTACTGGGTGAGGGCCAACCCTTTGGGTTGGGCCTATTTACTTGGATCCTGGACCTTTATTATTGGGTCAGGGTATGAACAATAATAATACACGATTATTAATTATTTGTATAATTTTTTTTGGCATTAACAGTATATGATAATTAGTTTTTTCTTTTATTAATTATCTGTTTTTACAATTGCAAAATATATATTACGTCTATGGTATAAAGTATTAAATCCAAACATTGTTAAAAAATAAAACAAATATGTTTTTGATAAATTTCATAATAAATTTAGTTTTTTAAATAAAATATTAAAAAGTTTTTAAAAATAAGGAAATGATAATTAATACCACTCCCAAATTGATAATGTCACTTTTTTTTAATTATATTTCTTATCTTCTTTTAAAATTATTCACAATTTTTATGGATATAAAAATATTAAAAAATGTTAATATAACAAATAAGGCTTGAGAATAATTTTAAAAGAAAATAAAAAATATAATTAAAAGAAGTGATTTCAAAAAAAATATTTATAATAGATTTATTTGATATTTTTTATCAGGACCGATAAATCTGTCACAAAATTTTTTTAAAAAACTTATTTAATATCTTATTTTTCTGAAAGATATATAAATTATTTATGAAAAAATTTAAGAGATAATAGAATTTATTATTTTACACTAACACTTTAATTATCAGTTTAATTCGTTCAGTTTAATAATCTAATAACATATTTTTAGTTATAATTTTGAATATTATTAACTAATTATTGATAAAAATAATAAATTTGGTAGGTCTTTTAGTATTTTTCCAAGTTTATTATAAAACTTACTTTTTTAAAAAAAAGAACCCAAGAAAATGCATACCGTGTACATTAATGATGTCAAATACTCAAATGAATATAATTTTGACCAAATAAGGTAATCTATATACCACAAGAAGCACAGAATCGTATTCGCAATTTCACATAGTTGCACACTTGCACGTTGTAAAGTGGAAAGCTCCCTTTTCTGGGAACGACAAGGTGGTCCGCACAAGCTAAGCTACTAGGTAGCTGCCAAGGTGCCAATTACCGAATTAATTAGAAGGACTTGTATTTAATATTGTAATCACGACCGTCTTTGACATTCCACGTGGATCGTTGACCAGTGAAAGCTCACCCATACTGATTTGTAATTGAAGCTGAAGTTTGGTGTATCGGTTAATTTGGTTGTGGAAAAACAATAAAAGTTTAATGTCGCTGTGATTTAGATTAACCTAGCTTGAACGGTGCAGGGGCTTCCACGTGGACGGTGGATGAAAGTGCATCTGACGTTAATAGAACGTGCTCCACCGACAATATTTCCTTCCCTTCTAACACACTGTTCGTTTCACGTTCATGGATCTGACTTGTTAATTCTATTTGCATTGGTTGCTTCACTTTCATAATGACTTGTGTATTCCTTTGTTCTTTCTTCTTCATAATACCAAAGTATAATGCTACGTGATGTAAAAACTAACAAGAAACAACAATTGCTTATGTTTCAACAAAGGAGATTAAATACGTGCTAGGTTAAGCTAGGAATAATATTGTAGCGTAGTAATATAACAATGTTACACACATTTTTTCAGAAATTATTTTAAATATGGAAAAGAAAGGGATGTTTTTGTTAAATATTGGTATTTAGAGTGTTTTACAGAAATATAGATGTATCAGAATTGCACTTATAACACGGAGATTAAATACGTGCTAGGTTAAGCTAGGAATAATATTGTAGCGTAGTAATATAACAATGTTACACACATTTTTTCAGAAATTATTTTAAATATGGAAAAGAAAGGGATGTTTTTGTTAAATATTGGTATTTGGAGTGTTTTACAGAAATATAGATGTATCAGAATTGTACTTATAGCACGCAATCTGCATATTACCTTTAGTAGAGATTCGAAACAGCTTTAGCAGAGATTCACAGTAGAGATTCGCCACGTGTCGAGCTATGGTTCAACACGCACCCCGTGTGTTACTGTTACCGAGATTCCGCGCAGATTTCTGAGACCACTTTAGCAGAGATTCTTCGCAGGGATTCGACACGTGGCAGCATCGCAGCAACACGCAGACTGCGTGATTCCACGTGGCTACTCCCTAGCAGCACGCAGGTCGCGTGTTGACCGTGCAGCGTAGCGTCTCCAGACCATGTGGCGGTCTCTCAGTAGCACGCATGTTGCATGTTGAATGCTGGTTCCCAAGGTGTCTCCATGTAAGAGACATGCCATGCAACAGGAAGTGAGAGGAGTAAATGGGTGCCGTGGGTTGGTGAAGGGATGGTGAATTTAGGGGTGTATAAAAGGGTGCTGGGGTTTGGTTGTGACATTGTGTGAGTGAGGGTTGGGAGCAGGTGTTTGAGGGAGGATTTCGGGGTGTTTGAGGGAGGGTTGGGGTTTAGTTGTGTATGAGTGAAGGTTAGGCGGTGAAGTGAGTGTTGGGTGGTGAAGGGTTTTGGAGAGTGAGTGAGGGTTGGTGGTAAATGGTTTTGGATAGTTAGTGAAGGTTGGTGCAAGGGTTTTGAAGAGTTTGGAGAGTTTTGAGTACAAGGGTTTGGGGTTAGGTTTGGAGAGTGAGTAAGTTGATTTTAACTAAAGTGATTTTAGTACGTCTAAAATGGTACGTGATTATACGTCTCTAGAAGATCATATTATCAACTATTTGAGACATCCTAATTATGTAAGTTTGTTATTTCTGTTAATATAATGTGTAATATAATTAATAATATTAAGTTTTGAATTTTATATTATTCTTTTATGTTGTAATATTAATTTTATTTAGTTGTAATATCTATTTTTTAATTTTTAATAATTTGTCATTTGTATTTTGATTGTCCTGTACCCAGGCTAACAGGAATATTCTGCCTCGTAAGCTTGATCTGTCGGAATAGTGGCACCCGGCGGTTGAGCAGGCTTTACGAACAACATGATTCTACCATATATCGAGAGTGGGACAGATCAGAGGGCATTCCGGCTTGCTATCTGCTCTTGTGGAAAGGTGGAGGCCAGAGACTCATTCCTTCGTATTGTCAGCCGGTGAGGTTACAGTGACACTGGAGGACGTGTTACACATATTTGACCTACCGATTGATGGAGAGGTTGTGACCGGTTGGACCGATAGCAGTCAAGACTTCTTGGTCAACCATAGCATGGAGATTTTTGGCAGCGAACCCGTCCTGAGTAGTTCATCTAAAAGTTACATAAAGCTGTCCTGGGTTCACCATATCAGAGACACACAGCCTCTAGATACTTGGGACTCTGTTCAGCGATACGTTAGGTGTCACATTTTCTGTCTGCTGGAAACCACCCTCTTCACGGATAAGTTGATGGCGTATGCCCACGCGAAGTATCTGCCACTACTCCAAAATTTTGAGCAGATCGGCACTTACAGTTGGGGGGTCAGCAACTCTCGTACCTCTTCACGGTACGATTGCACTGCCCGCTTGATTTGTTGTTTGTTTGGGTATGGGAGCGAATGCTCTTTCTTGTGCCCATTCTGAGACATCAGCTTGCACCCGCTGAGATACCGGTTGCACGCAGGTAACACCGTAACAGTACATAGTTTATTAGAGTTTGTGTTGTGTTTTATTTATGTTTTATTGGCAAGACGTAATTTAAACTCTGTTATAACATTGTGTATTGCAGGTGGAGTCATCATCCACGAACCAAGGCGTGGATGTCGAGGAGAGTAGCGTCTATTAGGCATGACATAGACTACATGAAAGATGTCAGTATTTGTCTTAAGTTATTAAGAATAATTTACAGTATTAATAATCTAACTTATCCCATGCAACGTTTTGCAGTTTATTTTTCGGTCATATCTCGGCATCATCATCCCGGCCGAGTTATACCACCACCTTGATGTGTGTGACATGGTAGGGCCGTTGGTTTCCTTCAAGTGTGTTGAATGGCATCCTGTGGACCGAGTGGTCCGCCAGTACGGGTATGCACTGTCCCCCCCTCTGCTGGCACATGGCATCCCTCTTGACCAGCATTGTTACACTCTTCGGGGAGTACAGTGCCATGATTCGAGCACGATACTAGACGATTGGATTCAGCAATGGGGAAACCGCCACAATAGTCGGTTGCGAGATAGGAATTCGCAACCGATCTCCAACTTTAGCACGTCTGCAGATTACCATCGTTGGTACATTGATTCATTCTGGATGTACTTGAGGTTGTTGGAGTTCATTCCTCAATAGCCACCTCAGCAGCCACCCCAGCAGCCATATGCAGTGTTTCAGCCATTTCTTTATTATCTCCCGCCACTGCCTCAGCCACCATAGCCCAACCATCACAGCCAGGACAGCCACCACAGCTACCATAGCCACCACAGCCACCATAGTCTGCCTTAGCACAAACATGTCCATATGTGATTTCAGTATGCAGACTTTCCCGCATTTTCACCACAGGTTGAGCAGTATCATCCGTCATTTCCTTGATGGTGGTGCTCCTCTTAAGGATGTCTTCGATGCAGCGCCACCTTAGCAGTCGCCGCAGTCACGACAGGCATCAGTGGATGAATCCTCTCATCGAATCCATCGTACCCCCACACTTGATAGTTGAGCGAGTGGTTGCATTGATCTGCATCTTGAGATCGATTTAGGTCGTATGAATGTGCCAACTGATGCTCCGAGCGGTCTTGACTTGAATGCACCGACACAATCGGAGGTTGTTGACGAGTATATCCCTAGTCCTTCAGCTCCGCCAGCCGCAGGTGGGCCAGGTCTAGTAGAGGAACAGGGAGTTAGTCATCAGTACAACTTACGACAGATGTCCGTCCACCGAACAGGTTTACTCCATCAAGTGTTAACAAGATAGTGACCAAGACGATGGGATTTTTTAAGAGGAAGCCGTGAGTTGATTAGTCGAAATTAGTCTATTTAATCTTTGTATTAGTTGTATGCGTCTTCAATTGAGTTGAACTTAGTCTATCTAAACTTTGTATTTGTTGTATGCGTCTTTAGTTGAGTCGAACTCAGTATTATCTAATCGCTAGTGTTAGTTGCAATCATGTTTAGTTCATTCGAACTCAGTATTATTTAATATTTCTATTAGTTGTAATTAACAGTCAGTCGAAGCAAACTTAGAAATACATTAACTTAAAAATATATTAACTTGGAAATACATTAACTTAAAAATACATTAACTTAAAACTACATTAACTTGGAAATACATTAACTTAGAAATACATTAACCCTATGAACCACCACTGCCACCAACCCCACTCGGTCCAGCACGTTACGGACATCTACTACTACTATGAACCTACCTCCCGCAAAGACGGCATATCCGTGGATCACGCATTTTCCGTGAATCCATTTCATTCAAATAGCGAGTTGATTTGGGAGGACCTTTGGACATTCGTCTCAGGGCAGGATTCGCGACCATCGTCGGTCTCGGGTAATTAGGCCATGTCGCCGTGTCGCCCATTGGGACAAACTCAATTCGGTAGACCTTGCAAAATTGCAACATCTTGTACACATCACCAACATACACCTGCCAATCGAGGCGGTGGTCAGCACAACATGCAATAACATGGCAACATGGAAGTCGCTCCACCTGAAAATGCCCACAGTTGCATTTTCGTTGTGTAAGATCAACTACTAACACTCATCTGCTTGGCATTCCACGCACCTCAAACACCTCATTTCTTCTATCAAACCGGTGCACGACTATGTTTCCTACACGCTGCATATTTGACTCTATCTGCTAAGTGGAAAACTCAGAGTAAGTAAATCCAGCACGCTTGCGCTGGTAAGTCTCAGAACTCTTCCGCGTAAATAGCTCATTCAACCGATAATATCTTGCTCGGACGAGCGCCAAGACAAGCAGATTTCAGGCACCCTTCAACACTGAATTAATGCACTCGACAAGGTTTGTTGTCATGTGACCCCATCGATATCCCTCGAATTGCCAACACCTACTGAGGTAGGTCGATGTTGTCGCACCAACGGGCATATGCCTCGCCTCATTCTTGCAACCTCTTGTAATTGATGTTGTACTCCTCCACCGTCCTTGAATACGCAACGTTGACCACAAGCTTGCAAATATGGGACCTTGAATTCCCTTCAGAAGTTTCTACCAATGTGCCGAATACAAAACATCCACCATGCTCTTGGAGGTTTCCAATCTTCTCCACTACGGTTTACTGTTGCCCGGATTGACTCATGACGATCGGAGATTATACCCACGTTGTCTCTTCTTACAACATGCCTTCGTAAATTACTAAGAAAAAAGTGTCACGCATCAGTCGTCTCACCCTCTACGATGGCAATGACAATTGGCACAATGTTTTTATTCCCATCTTGTGCAACTGCAACTAAAAGGTAACCTTTATATTTTTCGTATAGGTAGGTGCCGTCAACTTGAACCAGCGGCTTGCAATATTTGAAGGCTCTAATGCATGGATTGAAACTCCAGAATACCCGATGAAGTATTCTGACACCAGTCACCTCTTCACTCCCATTATACAGGAGTCGTGTTTCTATCTGGACTTGTGAACCAGGCATCTTCTGAACCATTACGGAGAACCACAATGACAGAGCTCCGTAAGATTCTTCCCATCCACCGAAGACTTTCGCTATAGACTTCTGCTTTGCCAACCAAGCCTTTTGGTAACTAATGGTGAAGTTGAATCTTGCCTGGACTTCTGCAATTATAGATTTCACCTTTATGGATGGGTCAGATTCAACCAACGGCTTCATGGCCTCAGCAATCGTGTTTGAGTCCAACTTGAAATGATCCTATGAGATCGTTCCCATGGAACACGTGTGCCTTCCGTTGTATCTTCGAATCTCCCAGCAAGCTTTCTTCTGTATCAAGCTGGCTCGGATAAGCCAATCGCACCCACGTCCATAAGTCTTGCATATTGCATAGAACATCTATGGCTCGGAGTCGTAAACAACGTAATCGACTCCTTTGAAGATAGTGTAACTCCGAATTGCCACAATGATTGATTTTCTAAAACTGTACTCCATTCTGATCCGGAACTTCCCATCCTCAGGGTCAGCAACACCTATAACAATAATAAATTGTCGCTCATTGATTCGTCAATACAAAATTAAGGAAACATATTTCCCACTGTTCATGTACCTATGTTCGCATATTCGGAAAACTCCAGTGCATACATGGCGTCAAGATCCAAGCTACGCATGGAGCTAATAGAAAGAGAGGGATACGAGCCTCTCCGATTAGTTGTTAAGGCCTACACCCAGAAATACGGAGAAGATTATGATGAGACACTCGCACCGGTAGAAAAGATTAATATCTTTCGAATACTGCTCCCCCTAACTGTGAATTGAAGCTGGCCTCTAATACAGCCAGATGTTCTGAATTATTTTCTCCTATCAGAATTCTTATTAATATAAATGCAAGCTATTTTAGCTATACCATTATTATAAGAGCACCGCTAGAGGGCCAGCAGTTTTCTAACTTTCGGGCCAGCAAACAACCAGCATTAGTAATTTTATACCTCAAACAAAATAAAGCCCAAATGCATATAGAGAGCGTGTACTCACGCTCCTTTCCCACGCTCTCTTCTTCTTCCCCAAAATTTTACACAGTCTCTCCTCTACTCCCTTGCGCGCCATCTTTGTTGCTCTCAACGCTGGAGCACGCTCAACACGAATCAGCATTCTTGAGCTCGCTGTCCATCCCAAGTAGCGTCTCCAATAGTAGCGGCGTTACTCTCTGCAACAGCATCTCTCAGCTCTCTATCCATTCTCCTTCGTTTCTAGTAATGCATGATGCTTCTTCAAGATTAATGTGAAGGTTAATGAGTTTTGATTTTTGTTCATTTATTGCTTTCTTCAACTCTTACCTTCTTGCTGTCCATCATTCTGTATCCATTCAAAATATGCAACGAGAAATTCATAATGACACCCAAAAATATTACTCAATGTTTCCTGTCTATTCATGAAAAATCTTTAAGTACTCTATAATAAAATTTCTTTTGATTTTGATTTTGATTTTGATTTTGATTCATCATATCTAGTTTATGAAACTTAGGTACTTTTAATTTATAAATCTATGAAAAAATTCATTAAGTTATTATCTCAGTTGTTAGTAGAGGTTTGTTGTGGTAGAGCTTTAGAAATTGAAGCTGAAGTTTAACATGATAAGACGCAGCAACACCATTTTCGTGAGTAGATTGCCCACCACCTGTTTGAGAAATTACCGCAATGCCACGAGCAAATGCAAAAGAACCTGTCCCTCCAACAACCCTTAACTCTTTCTCTTCTTCTACCTTTATTATTACTTTTCTGGGGTGATACTTTTTCTTTAGCCTGAACACTTAAGCTTCCAGAATGTTCTGGAGTGTCAAAGGTTAAACACATGACATTGAATGCAGATGAATCATAATAGTAATATTGCTGGAACTTTTAATTTATAAATCTTTGAAAATATTCATTAAGTTATTATCTCAGTTGTTAGTACAGCTTTGTTGTGGTAGAGCTTTGATAATGGCTACTGCACAATTGATTACTAGGTTATTTATATGTGTTTGTGTTAATAATATGTTTCTTAATAATATGCAATGATTATTTGAAATGGAAAAAGATCCAGATATTAAGATGCCACGAAGAAGTACAAATACAAAGAAATCTGAAATAGGAACTAGAAGGAAAATGCAGCAGAAAACTCTTGAAGAACTAGAATCTCGGGTATGCACCCATTTAAAAGGGGATTTTGCACAATTTACTCAGGACACTTTGCACCCATATGAATGAAATTTTGCACACATGAATCAGATAGTTTGCACCCACTTTAATGAGGATTTGCACACCTTATTCAGCACAGTTTGCACTCAATATAATTATTTTTTGCACACATGAATCGGACAGTTTTCACCCACTTTAATTGGATTTTGCAACATCAATTTGACAATTTGCACCCACTTTAGTCAAGTTTTGCACACCTTACTTGCACAATTTGCACCCAGTTTAATAAGATTTATTATTATTGTTATTTCTTATGGTTAAAATTGGGTGAAGATTTTTTACTTTATGTTTGCAGAAATTGATAGAATGTCGTTGTTCTCCTGTTTCGATTTTCACAACAATAAATTCTCTTACAAAAGAGCAAAAACTTGAAGTTGATAAAATGGGATTCTCATCCATGAAGGCTATTCAAGATTGGAAAATTAATAGGCGGTTATTCATCGCACTTGCTAAAGCATATAACACAACAACAAGCAAACTGGAATTAGTGGTGGGGGATATCGATGTGACAACAGACAAAATTGGGTTAGCACTAGGATTACCTTCAATTGGTAAAAGTTTTCCAGAAGAAGAAGATTGGACTTCAGAACAAAAAAGATTAGTTGCCCCGTTCAAGTCTGTGACAAGCCCATGGTTACAAGAAGTATTACATTCAAGAGAATGTAATTATTCAACATCCAAAGGGAGAGATTACTTTAGGAGAGCATTTATAATGTTCATTATTAGCTCATTTTTGGCACCAACAAGTAGCGCTGTCACATTCCCAAAGCACTTACGTGCCATTGTTGATGTAGAGAATATCACAAGATACAATTGGGCAAGATTTGTGCATGATGAGCTTATGAAAGGGGTTCAAAAATTCAAGGAAAAAAAATACATTAAGTATTAATGGTTGTCTTTATGTTTTGATGGTAATCGGTCTAATGTACTTATCCTTTTTTCCTTTTTTGATTTCTTTTTTGATGATAATCATTATATTTATTATTTTGCTTGTAGATTATCTATTACCACAAAGACATATTCGGAGATAAGGAAAATTATATGGGGCCTCCACCACCATGGATTGCTTATTGGGATAAAGAAAAACTTGCAAAGAAGTTGACACAGGAGTCATCAAAGCAAAGGCCGATGGTTTGTTTTATTTATTTTATCTTGTTAATCCGCTTCTTTTTTTAAAAAATTGATGATTGCTTATAATATCCAGAATTCTTTCTATTAATGAACCCCTTAATGCACATTTCTAAGTTGAATTCTTTTCACTTCTAGTTATCAGCTACGTTTTGTTTATCCAAGAGGAAATATATTAATTAGGTTTGATCCTTTATGTGTTCTTGTGTGATGTGTGATGTGTGTTGTTTGAGATACATATAACTGTGTTGAATTCCTAATTGTTGAAATCCTGCTATCTATATAGAATGCTCAAATGGCATAGTTATAGTTATGATAGTGCCTCAATTTTATTCTAAGTCTTATATTTGCATGTCGTGTTTTAGAAGTTAGTAAAATGACATTCCAAGGTTGTTGAGTGCAGATGTGGACTCTGCTCCAGTGCTCCTAATTACATCAGTTGATTTTCTTCTCCAGTGCTGCTTATTTGTTGAGTGCATTGATTTTCTTTTTTTATGTTAATTACTTTATGTAATTGCCTTATAATGTAATGCAAGAACTTTTTTTTTTCTTTTAAGTGTCTTGTGAGTTTAATTGTGCTGTTTTATGGTGTGCTTATTAGTGAATTAGTGTGTAGTTATTTGCTCTAAAGATTGAATGCAGTGTGATAAAAGAAAAATAGTGGCAAGTTTGGTGCAAACTGCAGAGAATACAATTACAATGGTAAATAACAAAGTTGAAACTAAACTAAACTGCATGAGCCTTTTCTAGATTTTTTTTTTCTGTTTTTCATAATATGATGAGTGTATAATATAATCTATGTGACTATTATTTTAGGGTATTGTTACCCTTTTAGTTAAGCAAGGTGTTGTTGATGCTAAATTTGCAAAGAACACAACAAGAGCACCAACTAATTTGGCTAAGAAAAGGGGGGGGGAGGGGGGCGAAGGAGCTTAATAAAGATAACACAATGAACGAAAAGAAAGAAAGGTAAAAAAAAATAAAGTTTTGGGATGTTGTAAATGAAAGGATTGAAGCCTATGAGTATTACAAACACTCTTTATCACTAATTAAATTTCTTGTTTATAGATTTGATGAACAAAATAATGACAACAAAATGTCAAAGGAAGATGACAATGTATCAGATGAGCAAAAAGATAAAGAAAGGTGAAAATTAGTTTTGATTTATCTTTTATAATAAAAGAGAATGTAAAGTAAAATATAGTGTGTGCTTCTTTATAGTGATGCAAAGCAAGATGAGGAGAAGGAGGTCAAAACAAGGTAAAAATAGTGTATGTGCTTTTTTATAGTTATGATTTTTTTTTTATTTGTTGTTTTACAAATCTTTAATTATTGTTTTTATTGATTTAATAGGGAAGACAAAAAAGATGAAAACAACATGAGATCGCCAATGCGATCGCCTAGCAATATGGGTATAAATTATAGTTCTTAGTGTTTCTTGTTTTGCATTATGTATTATGTGAATATATATGAGATTTTTGTTATGTAATTTTGCATATATTAATCAAACAATTTGCACCCATTTTAATGAGATTTTGCACACATGAATAAGCAAGTTTGCACCCTATGTAATGAATTTTTGCACACATGAATTTGATGTTTTTCACCCGATTTAATGAGATTTTGCACACCTTACTCGGCACACTATGCACTCATCTGAATGATTTTTTGCACACATAAATCTGATAATTTGCACCCGCTTTAGTGAGATTTTGCACACATGAATCAGCAAGTTTGCACCCTATGTAATGATTTTTTGCACACATGAATTTGATATTTTGCACCAGATTTAATGAGATTTTGCACACCTTACTCGGCATACTATGCACTCATCTCAATGATTTTTTGCACACATAAATCTAATAATTTGCACCCGCTTTAATGAGATTTTGCACACATGAATCAGCAAATTTGCACCCTATGTAATGAATTTTTGCACACATGAATTTGATGTTTTGCACCCGATTTAATGAGATTTTGCACACCTTACTCGGCACACTATGCACTCATCTGAATGATTTTTTGCACACATAAATCTGATAATTTGCACTTGCTTTAATGAGATTTTACACACATGAATCAGCAAGTTTGCACCCTATGTAATGAATTTTTACACACATGAATTTGATGTTTTGCACCCACCTTAATGATATTTTGCACACATGAATCATAGTTTGCACTCACATTCCTATTATTTAGATTTTAATTTCTCTCTATTTTAAATCTCATTTTTGTGTGCATACGTTAATATAATTTTTGTGTATATGTTCTGTTTTATGTTTTAGATGATGTAATAAAACCTGAATGGAGAGAAATTGTGCAAAGTGCAGTCCAAGCATTCTTAGAAATAGAAGACTGTGATATTTATATACCTTCTCCAATCAAGAAGACATAAGAACATGTGCGACCATCAATTCCATCATTCTCCCTAATGATACATGAGGAAAACAAAATAGGGGAAGAAAAAAAGGTGATAGATGAGAAAAACAAAATAGGGGAAGAAGAAAATGTGATAGAGGACAATAAGTTAACAGAAGTAGATAAGGATAAGATATACTTTTGGGCAACAGATGATAGGTTGAATAAGGATGAGACTTTGTGCATCTTAAAAGACATACCTAGAGCAATGCTTATTAGGGAGGATATCATGTCAATGTTGGCAAGACATCAGATAAACAATATGGTTAGATTTCTTGACTGTGACATGTTTCTGTTTTTTTTTTTTTTTTTATGTGTATTATGTTTTGGAACTAACATTACATTGTAAAATGAAGGTTCTGAATTATATGGTCTTTTTTTTCAACAAATTAAGGCCACCTAGCTTTGACGTCTATTGCATAAATGCTTTAGTTTTGGTGTGTATACAAAGTTACAAACTACTTTTTCAGTTTTATAATTGGAGAGTTTAAACTTTATAATCTAACTATTTCTTTATATATAAGGAGAGATGTTCTCACATTGGGGACACTTGGTCAAAAGAAAGAAAAAAAGTTATGTACTTCTTCCCGATGATTTTGGAAAGAATGGTGACAGCTTCTTTGAGCAAAAGGAAATTCCAAAACATAGATGGGTGAGTAAAACTAAAACTATTCTCTATGTATTGTGTTAATTTTTTTGTTTGTGCCAGAGCTATATTTGCTATGTATTTATTTTGTTGGTGTCATGCTATTTGTGGATTAATTTCATTCCTTCCCTGTCATAGTTGAAACTTCTCTACCATAGTTGAATCCCTTAAGATTATAGTACTAGACCCAAAATGTTTACCTTTATTTAATTCTGGGTGTGTCTATTCCCTGTGCTCTGCACTTTTTTCAGAACCCTGTTTCTATCCACATACCCTGTCACTGTTACCTTGTGTTAATTTTTTTCATTTGAATGCTATTAAATATTTATAATGGAACAGAAATGAAACAAAAATGCTATCCTCTGTTTTTAGACTAATAACAATAATTGGCCATATAAAGTTAAAGACGTGAATATATTACTTAATGCTATCCTCTGTTTTTGAATCTATACTTGATATATGGGCATTGGAGCTTCTCTTTGTTTATACATTAAAGTTAGTGATGCCTCCTTTTGCCTCATTTGAATCCGCTGACCCTAATCATGAGAAGTATTTCTGTATCCTTTGGTACTTATGGTTTTGGACAATTTCATCATTACTTTGTTAAATTATAAATCGATTTGTTGGTCAAGACTTTCACTTCTAATAAGAAAATATGATATAATGCAGTTATTGGTGCCGTGCTGCTATGACTATCACTGGTGGCTATATGCTTATGACATCTATGAAAAGAGACTTTTTATCTTGGATTTCTTGTATAAAGAGGCTAAAGGAGATAGGGTGCACTTAGACATATATGCGGTATAATTTCGTTTTGCTCACATGATATTATATTATGTGGTTTAATAGTTTTATTTATTAACAATGAACCTTTTTCTAGAGCAAATTGATTCAACAAATGGTCTCGATAGCTGTGCCGAACTATGAGCTACCAAAGAATGACCCGATCCCAATTTATTTGAATCTTCCTAGACAATCAAATAAGTAAGCATTATATTAATTATGTTATATTATAAATAATATAAAATGCACATGATAAGACTAACCAAATTTTAATTCAATTGTTTTTTCAGCTATGATTGCGGATTGTTTGTAATAAAATGGGTAGAAATGTGAAATCCTAGTAGTATCGAGATTAATGTGTCCAACATGCCAGAATGGGAGGAAGTAAATGTTTTTTTGTATAGTTTTATTTTTGCTTTTGATGTTTATGTTTTTTTATACTTTATGATCTTTGTGAACATTGTTATTGCAGTTTGAGTGCGTTAATCTAAGGAAGCAATTGGTCATCCAAATGCTTACATCACCTTCAAATGCCTTTTCTTAAGGATGTTATAAATTAATCAGAGAAATATAGAGTGGTAAAGTCAACTCCAGCTCAATCAATTCCTTACATAGTATGTAATACTGATGAATTGATGATCGAATGCCTTGGTTCGGCTGGGAAGGGCTTTAGAAAGAAAGCTCTCGTTAAGAAGCGCAAAAATTAAAATTCAAGACTTAGAGTTACCATCTCTTTTTAGGGGTTATTGGATATACTTGTTTTGTATATAACAGAGTTCAAGGGATCATTAGATATACTTGTTTTGTAGAAAGGATTTGTTTTATAGTTTTTACTATATAGTATGCACTCACTTTCTGAACCTCCAAGCTGATTAATTGCCTCGATGAATCTTTGGGGAAGTTCAGGAGTCCATTTGAACCTTGGCTTTGGCATTAGTTGCGAGAACCAAGTGCATGCTACTTTGCACATTTTCCATTGTGTGTTGCTTTTTTTAGGAAAGAAAGAGTTGCACTGTAGCATATAATGTAAGCAAACACAAGAGAGACTTTTCAGTTTTCAATGAATGAATGATTCTTTTTTTAGCTATGTATGAATCCTATATGATCTTATATATAAATTGGAGTAGTTGTTATGTCCCATGATCTCATTCTCATATCAGGAAGCATGAGTGGGGTTATATTACAAACTAATTTTGTATCTATAAATAAGTTTAATTTGCACCTATTATAATGAGATTTTGCACACATAAATCAGACAGTTTGCATTCATTTTAACAGGATTTTGCACACCTTATGAAGCACAATTTGCACCCGTCTTAAACATAATTTGCACCCGTCTTAATGAGATTTTGCACACCTCACTCAAATAATTTACACCTACCTTATTGAAATTTTGCACACATGAATGAGACAATTTGCACACATGATAGTTTAATTTATGTAGAAAAAATATTATTTTTAAATAGCAAGTATAACAAATTTATTAAAAATATACACGTTAAATTCTTTCAAATTTTAGATAACGAATATTAAAATTAAATAAAAAAATTAAACTCTTTCATTTGAAAATAATAACTAAAAAATTTATTATTTAATTTTGTTTAATACTCTGGTCTTCATAGCCAACGGGGACTTTTGTCCCTTACGACTATTTTATAAAAGTAGTTTAATGCTATAAATTTTTCGTGTCATAATCTATAATATTAGGACCGACATAATTTAAAAAGATTTATATTCCTGTAATAGTATTACGGATAAAATACTAGTTACAAACTAATTTTGTACCTATAAACAAATTTAATTTACACCCATTTTAATGAAGCATATATGCATATATCCATAGTTATTTTGCTTACAAATTTCTCCATCATCTCGTTCTTAATATATAATTATTATTATTATTATTGTAACTGGTACTTGTTTTAATTTATATAGAAAAGAATCTTGGAAGATAAAAACTGCAGTTTGTCCAATTGGGTAAGTTAGCAAGCTATAGATTTGGTATTAGTTAATATAGTTATATATACAAATTAATTATTATTACTGATAAATGGAATAACAGGAGCAGCAAGCTACTGTATTGGAGTTTGAAACTAATCAATTTTATTATTTCTTGTCCAAAATAATAATTGTCTCATAAATCATCAGCTAATTGAACTCTTTAATGTATTGCCAAATAAAATTCTTTTTGGTTCGACATTATTTTGCTATCAATCGACATTTGAGAATTGGTATGAATGGATTGAGTTCAATAAGGACATGAATCCTCCCATTGATCCTCCCATTGAATCAGATTCAAATCCCTCATTAACATGGTAGTTAGCATCTTGAAGCTGAAACAATTTAAAAGAAAAAACAAATATATTAGATCACATATATAAAATTGATATGTTTATAAATCACAAAAATCACAAACTATTGGATGAACCTGTTCGTTGAAAGAGAGACTTTGACTATCTCTAATAAGTTGATTATCCTTTATATACAATAGAAAAAGCTATCACTCAAGTGTAAGTAATAACAGCATGGCTATAAAGTACAACTGATTATCCTTTATATATACCTTAAGGAAGTAGTTTCTACATCTAAAGTCTATTTAAATAATTGTAAAAAAATAGCATGGGTAACAAAAATAAAATAATGTTTTACCTCTTTTTCGGTTATCTCACTTTTCCTCTTCTTTGCGTCGGTCTTCTTTTTTATCATCTTGTCTTTTTCAGATCTTAGCCTATTTGTTGGACGACCCTTAGTGGAAACATAAGGAGGGCTTTTAATATCTTGAATGCTTATTATACAGCCTCCTACAAAAATGGACAATACATCTTTACCACCATCTTTACCACCATCTTCTAATGTAAGCAAATTATCTAACTCATTGGCATTAGATGATGAGTTAGCAACATGTGCTTTTGACACTCCGCCATAGCCATATCAAGATAACGATATAAGATATCACTTGTTTCCTTTGTTTGGGATGCAAATTGAGCAACACTGTTTGAATGGGAGCATAAATCATCAAACCTCTCTGTTTTTGGATTCAACAAACTTGGATCATGGCTGCTCTTAATATCACTATGTCTTCGCTTCACAAGTTTGCTCCAACGGTCCAAAATGTATCTTCTTGGAATTTCTCTCATGCGTTCATGCCCTAGGACAACCAAGCTATGACGGCATAATATGCCTCTTGATTCAAACATTTGACACATGCATGTAATGTCCTTCGTTTCTGCATTGTAGTTAACTTCATAAACCCTCTCTTTAGAAGTAGATACATCCTCCAAAATAGAATAGACTTTAGATGTAGAAACTGCTTTCATAAGGTGCAAAATACAATTTGCTTTCTTTCTAAATTGCTTTTGTACTTCCTTAAACTTTGCATTAGTATAGGCACCTTGAAATTGCTTCTCTATTAAGGAATTAGTGGCATAAGGTATTATTGATTTATAGTCTTCAACATCAGCCTCCCTTTCTTGTTGCTCTTTTCATCCAAGGCAATTGTCATATTGTTTGACAAATTGAATCAACAAGCTCTTGTTATTTAAAAATTTGTCAAAATAGGAATGCATGCTCTCACTTCGTTGTGTAGATCTCATACCAGCCCAAAAAAAGTTGTCAAGAAAAATTGGAACCCATCGATGTCTTTCTTCATAGATATCTATGTATCATAGTAAACAAATATACATAAAAAAAATTTGTAAGCAAACTTAACAAAAGTGGATGCAAATATTGTCATAAACATGTTAGTAATGCATTAAAGCTTAAAAAATATTAGAATAAGAAAATTGTACTAGAGGCATCTTCAAACACATGTTAGAATTCTAGCAAATAGAATATGATAGCCACTTGATACTTTTTAAATACTAATATGCTAATTTCTATGTGCAAAATATAAAAATTCATGTTTAGAGAAGTACCTGATAGCCACTTGTTATCTTCTGGATCATATTCAATCAGAAAATCTTCCCATTGATTTTGAAAATCATCTTCTGAAATAGACTCCCAAACAATATTATTTAAATCACTTTGTAACTCTTCATATCTCTTGTGTCTTTTGAATTTTTCTAGAATCTTTTTTGTAATGTGCCAAATGCATAACCTATGACGTGTCTCTGGCATCACATTCTCAATTCCAGCTCGTATTCCGAGGCATTGGTCTGTTATAATGCCTTTAGGAGCCTTTCCATGCATACATGTAAGCCAAGCATTAAATAACCAAGTAAACGAGCCTGGATTTTCCTTTGTCAACAAACCACACCCAAGAAGCATTGAGTTACCATGGTGATTAACCCCCACAAAGGAACCAAATGGCATATCGTAACGATTGGTTTTATAAGTAGTATCAAATGAAACTGCATCTCCAAAGTACTCATATGCTGCTCTACTTCGAGCATCAGCCCAAAATATAGTTTTGAGACGCTTGTTTTGATCAAGTTCAATATCAAAATAAAAATCAGAGTTCATATCCTTCATCCGTGTAAAATACTTCAACATCTCCCTAGCATCCATTTCTTCCGTAACATTGCGTACCTTTCTGCTGAGATAGTTCCTAACATCTTTTTCCATTAAGTTTATCTTAGAGAAACCCCCCGCTTCACCCATCAATACTTGATATGTTTTGCTTGGTCTCACACCTGCTTCATCATTCCTCTCAATGACTCGACACATGTGCATAGTCATCTCTCTATTACGTGTCAACAGTTTTGTCATCTCTGGATCACAAGGATGTGAATGATCCAAACACACCTTCGATATAATCCAAAGACCCTCCTTATTCAACCTAATAGAAATCCTTGCGGGGCAATTGTAGTTGGTTCTAGGGTTGGTCTTTTCTATTGGTGAAACTCTAGACTTGCGTTTTCCCTCCCTATTGCAAGTGATCATTTGATTCTTAGGAACCTTATCTTTACCAACTCTTCGGGTAAACCTTATCTTAGTAACAAAACCAACGCGCTTGGCATAATTCTGATAAAATTGATTTGCATCTTCAATGGTTCCAAAACACATGCCAACCTTGGGCACATACTGTAAAAAAGTTAGCATACATCAGATAGTAAATCAAAATCTGATTAAAGTAGGTGCAAACTATGTTAAGTCATGTGTGCAAAATCTCATTAAAGTGGGTGCAAACTGTCTGATTCATGTGTGCAAAAAATAATTACATTGGATGCAAATTGTGCTGAGTAAAATGTACAAAATCTTATTAAAGTAGGTGCAAAATGTCTGATTCATGTGTGCAAAATTACAAAGATAATCCCATGTTTAATGTTCATACAATATTAATCTCTTTCCTTCTCTCTCTCTCTCTCTCTCTCTCTCTCTCTCTCTCTCTATATATATATATATATATATATATATATATATATATATATATATATATATATATATATATATATATATCTCCAAATATTTGTTTGTTCATCCCTCTATTGATTGCACTTTTTTACTTTAGTTACTTTTAGGCTTTTATGGAACTAACTGTACAAAAGAGAACGCAAAACAGGACCCTACAACAACAGACTGCATTTGAATGCATCACAAACCCAACCAAAACAAAACAACTACATAAAACACAACACTACCTATTAACTAGATTAGCCTCACTTTCCTAACCCTTGGAAATTATGTACCTCCAACCCCAAGAAAATCATAGAACATGTTTACTGTTATAGAACAATTACAAATTTGATGCTTCTTCTTCTACTTCAGGTTCTTAGCAGCTAAGGTTAGATCAGTTTCATTGAGCATGCATCTTGTCTTATTATCTATTTTCCTTTCTTATTAAATATTGTGAGGTAATGTTATTTAAGGTATTAACTATTAGTGGTTAGGGCTTTACTACTATGTGCTCTACTAGGGCTTAATTATGTGCATTCTTAGGATAAAGAAGAAGAACGCCTTTGAATAAAGGGCAGAGCCTTAAATGAAGGGTCACAGCCAGAAAATAAGGAAAGGATTTTGGGTGGAGAATTTGCACATATCTGAAAGTTTTACATGAAAATAGCAAAATAAAAAAACCATGACTCCTAGACCCAAATATCTGAAAATTGAAAGTCGAGTTGAAAGTCCAAAAAGCACATTTTTTATTGCTAATTATTAAGAACAAATAGTGGATATGTATATGAGAAGCATGCAAACAATTCACAGAATCCTTAGCAAGAATGAAGCTACCTATGGAAATTGACAAATCTGAAAGAAAAGATAAAGATTGTGGTGATGTGATTCAGAATCATGAAAGCAGCAATAATAACATCATATCAGAAATTGATGATGTTAGTAATAATAGTAAGAAGAAAAAAGATGGATCAAGAGTGTTTTATGATAGCAGGGCATTCTTCTAAAACCATTATTCATTACTCAGAAACAACAAACAAGAAACACTAACATTTTTTATATTTTCTGTCTTAGTCATTTCATCAAACAGTTAGTTTGCGTTAATTGTGGATTGTTGCATTATGAAAATCAAAAGCGAATAAGCTATAATTTGGATTCTGTACATTCAATTTAAACTCTATTATGAAAAAGAAAAACAGCATGCTTTGCGAGCTCAGAAATTCATAATCATAATCATCATTGTGTTCATTGATGCACTATGAAAATCATTACAAAAATCATGAAATTAGAAGAGGGAGAAATTGCTTACTTCAATATTCTGTTCTTCTAACACTGATTCCATCATTGACATGGAGAGAGAGAGTGAAATTCTGAGTTGTTCTACAGCTGAGAAGGAATGAGCGACAGAGAAGAAAATTTTATCCAAGAGTAAAAGGTGAAACTTCAAGCTTTGTCAACGAAACTGCGATCGTAGAAGAGCGTATCCGGCTAGCAGTGCTCTCCAGCTAGTTCCTTGGAGAGGAGCGTGAGAGAAAGCCTTTTGTGATAGCGCGTGAGAGAAAGCCGTTTGTGATAGCGCGTGAGACAGTCCTAGTATAAAAACACATGCTGGCTGAATGATGGTTAGATATTGATATATTTGCTAGTCCCTGAGAGTTTCCTCAGTTTTCTAACTTTTGGGTCAGCAAACAACCAGCATTAGTAATTTTATACC
Source organism: Arachis hypogaea (assembly GCF_003086295.3). NCBI lineage: Eukaryota > Viridiplantae > Streptophyta > Magnoliopsida > Fabales > Fabaceae > Arachis > Arachis hypogaea. Next base: position 8,239,861 of record NC_092046.1, on the reverse strand, counting down.
TCAAACAAAATAAAGCCCAAATGCATATAGAGAGCGTGTACTCACGCTCCTTTACCACGCTCTCTTCTTCTTCCCCAAAATTTTACACAGTCTCTCCTCTACTCCCTTGCGCGCTATCTTTGTTGCTCTCAACGCTAGAGCACGCTCAACACGAATCAGCATTCTTGAGCTCGCTGTCCATCCCAAGTAGCGTCTCCAATAGCAGCGGCGTTACTCTCTGCAACAGCATCTCTCAGCTCTCTATCCATTCTCCTTCGTTTCTAGTAATGCGTGATGCTTCTTCAAGATTAATGTGAAGGTTAATGAGTTTTGATTTTTGTTCATTTATTGCTTTCTTCAACTCTTACCTTCTTGCTGTCCATCATTCTGTATCCATTCAAAACATGCAACGAGAAATTCATAATAACACCCAAAAATATTACTCAATGTTTCCTGTCTATTCATGAAAAATCTTTAAGTACTCTATAATAAAATTTCTTTTGATTTTGATTTTGATTTTGATTTTGATTCATCATTAAGTTATTATCTCAGTTGTTAGTAGAGGTTTGTTGTGGTAGAGCTTTGGAAATTGAAGCTGAAGTTTAACATGATAAGACGCAGCAACACCATTTTCATGAGTAGATTGCCCAACACCTGTTTGAGAAATTACCGCAACGCCACGAGCAAATGCAAAAGAACCTGTCCCTCTAACAACCCTTAACTCTTATCTTCTTCTACCTTTATTATTACTTTTCTGGGGCATTGGAGCTTCTCTTTATTTATACATTAAAGTTATTATCCTCTGTTTTTGAATCTATAAACATATGACATTGAATGCAGATGAATCATAATAGTAATATTGCTGGAACTTTTAATTTGTAAATCTTTGAAAAAATTCATTAAGTTATTATCTCATTTGTTAGTACAGCTTTGTTGTGGTAGAGCTTTGATAATGGCTACTGCATAATTGATTACTAGCTTTGTTAATAGTATGTTTCTTAATAATATGCAGTGATTATTTGAAAATGGAAAAAGATCCAGATATTAAGATGCCGCGAAGAAGTACAATTACAAAGAAATCTGAAACAGGAACTAGAAGAAAAATGCAGCAGAAAACTCTTGAAGAACTAGAATCTCGGGTATGAACCAATTTAAAAGGGGATTTTGCACACTTTACTCAAGACACTTTGCACCCATCTGAATGAAATTTTGCACACATGAATCAGATAGTTTGCACCCACTTTAATGAGAATTTGCACACCTTATTCAGCATAGTTTGCACTCAATATAATTGTTTTTTGCACACATTTTTCGGACAGTTTGCACCCACTTTAATTGGATTTTGCACACATCAATTTGACAATTTGCACCCACTTTAGTCACGTTTTGCACACCTTACTTGTACAGTTTGCACCCAGTTTAATAAAATTTTTCACATATCACTTAGCATAGTTTGCACCCAATTTAATAAGATTTTCTACTTTATGTTTGCAGAAAATGATAGAATGTCGTTGTTCTCCCATTTCGGTTTTCACAACGATAAATTCTCTTACTTTTGATAAAATGGGATTCTCATCCATGAAGGCTATTCAAGATTGGAAAATTGATAGGTGGTTATTCCTCGCACTTTCTAAAGCATATAACACAACAATAAGCAAACTGGAATTAGTGGTGGGGGATATCGATGTGACAACAGACAAAATTGGGTTTGCTCTAGGATTACCTTCAATTGGTAAAAGTTTTCCAGAAGAAGAAGATTGGACTTCAGAGCAAAATAGATTAGTTGCCCCGTTCAAGTCTGTGACAAGCTCATGGTTACAAGAAGTATTACATTCAAGAGAATGTAATGTTTCAACATCCAAAGGGAGAGATTATTTTAGGAGAGCATTTACAATGTTCATTATTAGCTCATTTTTGGCACCAACAAGTAGCGTTGTCACATCCCTAAAGCACTTACGTGCCATTGTTGATGTAGAGAATATCACAAGATGCAATTGGGCAAGATTTGTGCATGATGAGCTTATGAAAGGGGTTCAAAAATTCAAGAAAAAAATTACATTAAGTATTGATGGTTGTCTTTATGTTTTGATGGTAATCAGTCTAATGTACTTATCCTTTTTTCCTTTTTTGATTTCTTTTTTGATGATAATCATTATATTTATTATTTTGCTTGTAGATTATCTATTACCACAAAGACACATTCGGAGATAAGAAAAATTATATGGGGCCTCCACCACCATGGATTGCTTATTGGGATAAAGAAAAACTTGCAAAGAAGTTGACACAGGAGTCATCAAAGCAAAGGACAACGGTTTGTTTTATTTATTTTATCTTGTTAATGCGCTTCTTTTTTTTTTAAATTGATGATTGCTTATAATATCCATAATTCTTTCAATTAATGAACCCCTTAATGCACATTTCTAAGTTGAATTCTTTTCACTTCTAGTTATCAGCTACGTTTTGTTTATCCAAGATGAAATATATTAATTAGGTTTGATCCTTTATGTGTTCTTGTGTGATGTGTGATGTGTGTGTTGTTTGAGATACATACAACTGTGCTGAATTCCTAATTGTTGAAATCCTCCTATCTATATAGAATGCTCAAATGGCATAGTTATAGTTATGATAGTGCCTCAATTTTATTCTAAGTCTTATATTTGCATGTCGTGTTTTAGAAAAAGGTTTTCTAAAAAATAAGTTTGAACAAGAAGAAAAAGGTTATGCTTAATTTAGCTACTTTAGTTGAACAAAATAACATTATGTTATGTTTTCAATGTTATTTATTTTTATACAAAAAGTCTTAATTAACAATGTAGAGAATGACAAGGGAAATTTAAAAAGAGCAAAATTGTATATCTTCACCTTATAATATGAAAGATAGGAGCAAAATTGCATGAAGGAGCAAACGAATTGAATAATCACTTTTAATTGCATATTTCTTTTGTTCTGCGACTATCTCTATTTAATTCTTGCATATGAAGTCTTTTTTTCCTTGAACCTTCCTATGTTTTTATGAGGTGGGACATAGGATTAATATAATTAAGTAAGGCAAGGTGTATATATATATATATATATGTTTATGTTAATAAGTAGCTAATGTTTAATTTAATTAAAATTGTTGTTTAAATTGTAAATTTTCATTTATTTCATTTTTCTTTAATTTTCACTGCACACTATTCTGAGAAAGTAACAGAATGCTCTTTGCTCTGTGTACAAACAAGCAAGTTCTGATCTCTTTGGTGTGTGATGATCAACAAGACACACAATTTGATCCGTTTCTAACATGTACATATATATATATATATATATATATATATATATATATATATATATATATATATATATATATATAGTTTCCTTGTGGTTCATTTGGCTTCTGAATCACTATTAGCTAGAAGTTAGTAAAATGACATTCCAAGATTGTTGAGTGCAGATGTGGATTAGTGAGTATAATTGTGCTGTTTTGTGGTGTGCTTATTAGTGAATTAGTGTGTAGTTATTTGCTCTAAAGATTGAATGCAGTGTGATAAAAGAAAAATAGTGGCAAGTTTGGTGCAAACTGTAGAGAATACAATTACAATGGTAAATAATAAAGTTGAAACTAAACTGGATTTAATATGTGATCTCTATTTTTTATTTTTAATTTTTAATTCATGGAATGCTAGTTATGCTACAACTCTTCTCCGTTGGCGAATGGAAAGCATTATAAGCTAAATATTAATTTCTAGTGAACTGAACCTTTTCTGGATTTTTTTTCTGTTTTGCATAATATGATGAGTGTATAATATAATCTGTGTGACTATTATTGTAGGGTATTGTTATCCTTTTAGTTAAGCAAGGTGGTGTTGATGCTAAATTTGCAAAAAGAACACAACAAGAGCACCAACTAATTTGGCTAAGAAAGGGGGGGGGAGGGGGCGAAGGAGCTTAATAAAGATAACACAATGAAGGAAAAGAAAGAAAGGTAAAAAAAATAAAGTTTTGGGATGTTATAAATGAAAGGACTGAGGCCTATGAGTATTACAAACACTCTTTATCACTAATTAAATTTTTTGTTTATAGATTTGATGAACAAAATAATGACAACAAAATGTCAAAAGAAGATGATAATGTATCAGATGAGCAAAAAGATAAAGAAAGGTAAAAATTAGTTTTGATTTATCTTTTGTAATAAAAGAGAATGTAAAGTAAAATATAGTGTATTCTTCTTTATAGTGATGCAAAGCAAGATGAGGAGAAGGAGGTCAAAACAAGGTAAAAATAGTGTATGTGCTTTTTTATAGTTATGATTATTTTTTTTATTGTTCTACAAATCTTTATTTATTGTTTTTTTTATTTAATAGGGAAGACAAAAAAGATGAAAACAACATGAGATCGCCAATGCGATCGCCTAGCAATATGGGTATAAATTATAGTTCTTAGTGTTTGTTGTTTTGCATTATGTATTATGTGAATATATATGAGATTTTTGTTATGTAATTTTGCACACATGAATCAGCAAGTTTGCACCCTATGTAATGAATTTTTGCACACATGAATTTGATGTTTTGCACCCACCTTAATGATATTTTGCACACATAAATCTGATAATTTGCACCCGTTTTAATGAGATTTTGCACACATGAATTTGATGTTCTGCACCCACCTTAATGATATTTTGCACACATGAATCTAATAAATTGCACCCACTTTAATGAGATTTTGCACACATGAATTTGATATTTTGCACACATGAATCTGATAATTTGCACCCGCTTTAATGAGATTTTGCACACATGAATTTGATGTTCTGCACCCACCTTAATAATTTTTTGCACACATAAATTTGATAAATTGCACCCGCTTTAATGAGATTTTGCACACATGAATCAGCAAGTTTGCACCCGCTTTAATGAGATTTTGCACACATGAATTTGATGTTTTGCACCCACCTTAATGATATTTTGCACACATGAATCTAATAATTTGCACCCGCTTTAATGAGATTTTGCACACATGAATTTGATGTTTTGCACCCACCTTAATGATATTTTGCACTCACATTCCTATTATTTAGATTCCACTTTCTCTCTATTTTAAATCTCATTTTTGTGTGTATGTTCTGTTTTATGCTTTAGATGATGTAATAAAACCTGAATGGAGAGAAATTGTGCAAAGTGCAGCAAGCATTCTTAGAAATAGAAGACTGTGATATTTATACACCTTCTCCAATCAAGAAGACACAAGAACCTGTGCGACCATCAATTCCATCATTCTCCCTAATGATACATGAGGAAAACAAAATAGGAGAAGAAAAAAAGGTGATAGATGAGAAAAACAAAATAGGGGAAGAAGAAAAGGTGATAGAGGACAATAAGTTAATAGAAGTAGATAAGGATAAGATATACTTTTGGGCAACAGACGATAGGTTGAATAAGGATGAGACTTTGTGCATCTTAAAAGCCATACCTAGAGCAATGCTTGTTAGGGAGGATATCATGTCAATGTTGTCAAGACATCAGATAAACAATATGGTTAGATTTCTTGACTGTGACATGTTTCTGTTTTTTTTTAATATTTTTATGTGTATTATGTTTTGGAACTAACATTACATTGTAAAATGCAGGTTATGAATTATATGGTCTTTTTTTTTTCAACAAATTAAGGCCACCTAGCTTTGATGTCTATTGCATAAATGCTTTTGTTTTGGTGTGTATACAAAGTTACAAACTACTTTTTCAGTTTTATAATTGGAGAGTTTAAACTTTATAATCTAACTATTTCTTTATATATAGGGAGAGATGTTCTCACATTGGGGACACTTGGTCAAAAGAAAGAAAAAAAGTTATGTACTTCTTCCCGATGATTTTGGAAAGAATGGTGACAGCTTCTTTGAGCAAAAGGAAATTCCAAAACATAGATGGGTGAGTAAAACTAAAACTATTCTCTACGTATTGTGTTAATTTTTTTGTTTGTGCCAGAGCTATATTTGCTATGTATTTATTTTGTCGGTGTCATGCTATTTGTGGATTAATTTCATTCCTTCCCTGTCATAGTTGAAACTTCTCTACCATAGTTGAATCCCTTAAGATTATAGTACTAGACCCAAAATGTTTACCTTTATTTAATTCTGGGTGTGTCTATTCCCTGTGCTCTGCACTTTCTTCAGAACCCTGTTTCTATCCACATACCTTGTCACTGTTACCTTGTGTTAATTTTTTTCATTTGAATGCTATTAAATATTTATAATGGAACAGAAATGAAACAGAAATGCTATCCTCTATTTTTGGACTAATAACAATAATTGGCCATATAAAGTTATAGACATGAATATATTACTTAATGCTATCCTCTGTTTTTGAATCTATACTTGATATATGGGCATTGGAGCTTCTCTTTGTTTATATATTAAAGTTAGTGATGCCTCCTTTTGCCTCATTTGAATTTGCTGACCCTAATCATGAGAAGTTTTTCTGTATCCTTTGGTACTTACGGTTTTGGACAATTTCATCATTACTTTGTTAAATTATAAATCGATTTGTTGGTCAAGACTTTCACTTCTAATAAGAAAATATGATATAATACAGTTATTGGTGTCGTGCTGCTATGACTATCACTGGTGGCTATATGCTTATGACATCTATAAAAAGAGACTTTTTGTCTTGGATTTCTTGTATAAAGATGCCAAAAGAGATAGGGTGTAGTTAGATAGTTCCTAACATCTTTTTCCATTAAGTTTATCTTAGAAAAACCCCATGCTTCACCCACCAATACTTGATATGTTTTGCTTGGTCTCACACCTGCTTCATCATTCCTCTCAATGACTCGACACATGTGTATAGTCATCTCTCTATTACGTGTCAACAGTTTTGCCATCTCTGGATCACAAGGATGTGAATGATCCAAACACACCTTCGATATAATCCAAAGACCCTCCTTATTAAACCTAATAGAAATCCTTGCGGGGCAATTGTAGTTGGTTCTAGGGTTGGTCTTTTCTATTGGTGAAACTCTAGATTTGTGTTTCCCCTCCTTATTGCAAGTGATCATTTGATTCTCAGGAACCTTATATTTACCAACTCTTCGGGTAAACCTTATCTTAGTAACAAAACCAACGCGCTTGGCATAATTATGATAAAATTGATTTGCATCTTCAATGGTTCCAAAACACATGCCAACCTTGGGCACATCCTGTAAAAAAGTTAGCATACATCAGATAGTAAATCAAAATCTCATTAAAGTAGGTGCAAACTATGTTAAGTCATATGTGCAAAATCTCATTAAACTGGGTGCAAACTGTGATGAGTAAGGTGTGCAAAATCTCATTAAACTCTACTAGGGCTTAATTACGTGCATTCTTAGGGTAAAGAAGAGGAACACCTTTGAATTGAGGGCGGAGTCTTAAATGAAAGGCCACAGCCAGAAAATAAGGAAAGGGTTTTGGGTGGAGAATTTGTACATATCTAAAAGTTTTACATGAAAATAGCAAAATAAGAAAACCATGACTCCTAGACCCAAATATCTGAAAATTGAAAGTTGAGTTGAAAGTCCAAAAAGCATGTTTCTTATTGCTAATTATTAAGAACAAATAGTGGATATGTATATGAGAAGCATGCAACAATTCACAGAATCCTTAGCAAGAATGAAGCTACCTATGGAAATTGACAAATCTGAAAGAAAAGATCAAAATTGTGGTGATGTGATTCAGGATCATGAAAGCAGCAATAATAACAACATCATATCAGAAATTGATGATGTTAGTAATAATAGTAAGAAGAAAAAAGATGGATCAAGAGTGTTTTATGGTAGCAGGGCATTCTTCTAAAACCATTATTCATTACTTAGAAACAACAAGCAACACTAACATTTTTTATATTTTCTGTCTTAGTCATTTCATCAAACAGTTGGTTTGCGTTAATTGTGGATTGTTGCATTATGAAAATCAAAAGCGAATAAGCTATAATTTGGATTCTGTACATTCAATTTAAACTCTATTATGAAAAACAAAAACAGCATGCTTTGCGAGCTCAGAAATTCATAATCATAATCATCATTGTGTACATTGATGCACTATGAAAATCATTACAAAAATCATGAAATTAGAAGAGGGAGAAATTGCTTACTTCAATATTCTGTTCTTCTAACACTGATTCCATCATTGACATGGAGCGAGAGAGTGAAATTCTGAGTTGTTCTGCAGCTGAGAAGGAATGAGCGACAGAGAAAAAAATTTTATCCAAGAATAAAAGGTGAAGCTTCAAGCTTTGTCAATGAAACTGCGACGTAGAAGAACGTATCCGGCTAGTTTCTTGGAGAGGAGCGTTAGAGAAAGCAGTTTGTGATAGCGCATGAGAGAAAGCCGTTATGATAGCGCGTGAGCCGTGAGACAGTCCTAGTATAAAAACGCATGATGACTGAATGATGGTTAGATCTTGATATATTTGCTGGTCCTGAAAATTTTCGTTATTATAATTAATCCTTAATAGTGCATAATATTACTGATTTTTCCTATTTAAATCTTAAAAAAGTATTATTATATGAATATTACTGTTTTAGCTATACCATTATTATAATTAATACTTAATAGCGCATAATAAATAGTTCTAAACTATGAAAAATATTAATTTTATGCGATAAAAATAAATATATATATATTTTTAAAAATTAATCGTTACAAAATTGTGTTAATTAGATTATTTAGAAAATAAATTTAATAAATCTTCTTACCTTATTACGTTATCAGTGATATGTCCAAAACAAATAATATTATGGCAAGGGATAAATTTAATTTATCTTCTCACAATATAATTGAAAAAGTAAAAACAAAAATACATAGACTGATTTTTTAAATTAAGAATTTTTTATAACAAATATATCACATCTGACTATGAAACAAATATTTAATTGAAAAAATAATTAAATTAATACCAAAGGAAGATAAGACTATCTTTACACATAGTGTTATAAACATAACCATGATACAAATAACATAATATTTACCATATTTTACTTCTCTTTATATCGGGGGTTCAAGAATGTGTTATGGTTGAAAAAATGTTAAAAAAATATTTAAAAAATAAAGACTAAAAGAATATATTAGAGAATATATATAATAGAAAAAAAAGGCAACACGTGGAAGTTACGCATGAAATATATTCATTGTTCAATAATTGTGAATGGATTTATTGAAGCATAAAAATAGAAAAGTAATTGCAATGAAAATGAAAGAAAAACTAAAACTCAATATAGTTAATAATCAATAATTGAATATTTTATTGTCATACTCATATCTAAAAAAATCAATATTATCCCAATCTAAAACAGATTAAAAAAAATTAATAAATTATATCTTTAAATGTATTTTGAGCATTAATTTTTTTATGTATACTTTTCAATTATACAAATTTTATTTCCTAAAACACTCTTCCTTACGAATTTTATATCCAAATACAACTTACTAAAATTGAAATCAGATAATTTCATACTTTATTGTCTACAAAATACTGTTTAACTTCCGAATTCAAAACCTAGCAATGTGCAGCCCTTTTTTATTTGAATATTTGTTTCTCTCTTTTATTACTATATACTCAAACTTAATAGTTAATACGCTATCTATTTTGAAATGCTCTCAACATATGTGCGATAGTTAGCATGAAATTTAGTTGACCATATACATAAGTAATGATTCAGAAGATTTTTTTAGAATGAATATGTAGAAGATGTGTCAAGATGTAATCGACCAAAGCTGCAATTTGAAAGATGTCAGCATCAAGCATTTTGGCAGCCATAAGTTGTGAGTTTCGACATTATGTATTAAAAAATGGTAGAAGTTTTTTTAATTTGAAATAAGGAATGTATAGATGAAAATGAGGTAGGAGAAGATGAGTTGTTTTGTTAACTTGTTATTATGGCAGATTGATTGCAAAGTGAAAGAGATGAAAGTTGCTTTTTTTTTTTTTTTTTTTTCGAAAATGTTTGGTAATCAAAGAAAATTAGCCAAAAACAGCCATAATTTGTCTTATTTAGCATTATTAATTGTTGCGACAATTAATAAATGCTAAATAAGGCACGCTCTGGTTGTATTTTTTGTCTCCCTAGCATTACCCTTTTTTTTGGAGTAACGATAGAATGTACATGGAGAGAGAAAAACGATCCGTGTTTTAAGGTGGAAACTCAGGTGCAGTCAACTTCACGTGCAGTTGATACCTGAGAGCCGCTAGATGAAAATTTAGTCAAATTAGTCAAATCATCTAACGGCTCTCAGATATTAACTTCACGTGAAGTCGATTTCACCTGAATTTTCACCATATTTTAAAAATGATAATAATAACTGCTTTTTATTAAGGACAATATTAAAAAATAAAATTGAACACCAAAATTTATATTTGTCATTATATATTGTTATAAATAACTTGTATTGTTATGGTTTAACTAACATATATTTTAAAGATACAAGTAAAAATTATTATTAATAGACATTTTTACATTTTTTATTTTAATAAATAAATATCAAATGTATTAGAAATTTAAAATTTATATATTTTTTATATAAATTTTTTTAATTGATAACTTTAACTTGTGTCCTGAAAAGTGAAAACACATATTAGCTAAATACAAAAAATATTAATATAAATCAAGTTAGTATAAAGAAGTTAGAGACATTTTTGAGAGATATTAAACTGAAAAAATCGATAGTTATGAGAGAAATTTTGATGACATGATAAAAAACAGAAGGTACTCTAAAAATAATGAAACAGAGATAAATAAAGACTATTAGTTTCTCATGGAATTAGAATTAATGTCAATTATCGAGTTTAAGAAAATTATTAAGAAGCATGCAACATTATATGTCACAGATATAGATGTGTGAAGAATAATAAGAATTTTTTTTGAACAAGAGCTCAACACAATAAAGTAGCGCGACAAACAAAATAATATTACCACATAAACAAGTATGAAAAAAATCTTCTTAATGTCATCTACGGCATAGCCGTCAATAACAAAAAAGATCTAAACTACTCCATTTTCTAACACTGTTTAAAGATTTCTGACATACGTCCTCTGCACTCCCTCCCTTGTTATTAAAAATCTGATCATTCCTCTCTAGTCTAATGTTCCAAATAACCGAAAAGAAGTAAATAAGCCACTTGTTGCGCTCTATCTTCCTGTTAGCAACACCTATCCAACTCTCAAAGTGTTCTTTTAGTGAGTCCGGAATAGTCCACGACCTCCTAAATTCAGATAGCCATTGGCACCATACCTGCCAAGTAAACTCACACCCTAGGAACAGATGATAAATATGTTCAACTTCTTTATTACACAAAACGCACATGTTATCACCTTGACTAATAATTCTCAATCTACGCAGTCTTTCTTTAGTATTTACTCGTCCTATCAGAGTAAACCAGATAAATAACTCCACTCGTAGCGGCACCAAACCTTTCCATAGGGTTCTTGTGAAGCTGTATCTGGTTATATCCTCCGGAAGAGATTCTAACTGTACTACTTGCACAAAAGAATTAGTTGAAAATATACCTTCCTTATCAAACTTCCAAAAAATTATGTCTTGTTTATCATGTGTCAGCTTTACAGGTCTTAACGTCTCATGCAATTGAACCACTAAATCTAACTCCCATTGATATAAGTCTCGCCTCCAATGGAAGTTCCAGATCCACTCAAACCCAACCCAGAATCCACAATCCCCTATGACTAATCCTTTTTGGTTTGAAATGGAGAAAAACATCGGAAAACTCATCTTTAATGGACCACTTTGTAGCCAGACATCTTTCCAGAACCAAATCCACCTTCCGTCACCTACCTCCATAGACAACTCCGCAATCATCTTATCTTTCACAGCACTATTCTTGAACTGTAGCTGACATATATATATATATATATACTTCCATGGACCCCCTCTAGTAGGTAATGTTTGAGCTGATAACATCACACTGGGTTCAAATCATGGCAAGAGCACACCACCTTCTTCCATAATGAACATTCTTCTTTTGAGAAATGCCACCACCACTTGAACAGTAGTGTAGTGTTTCTGACCACGGCATCACCTATCCCCAGACCACCCAATTTTTTCCAGGGCTTGAACCACCTCCCACTTAACTAGTGCCAGACCATTCCTGCCTTCCTCCTTACTCCACATGAATCTTCTCTGCAGCGATATCAACTTCTCTGCCACTGCCTTTGGCATCTTATACAGACTCAGGTAGTATACTGGCAAGCTATTTAACACAGACTTAATAAGAACCAGTTTACCCGCTTTATTGAGGACCTTTGCTTTCCACAGGCTGAGCTTCTCCTCTACCTTGTCAATTATCGGTTTCCAGGTCCTGACCAGTCTTGGGTTTACTCCTAAGAGAATGCCAAGATATCTGACTGGGAGGCAGACCTCCTTACACCCCAACAAGTTACACATGTTGTACGTCCAATGATGTTCACAGTTGATTGAAATTAAACTTGATTTATCAAAGTTAATAGTTAACCCCGACATCAACTCAAAGCACCTTAGTAATCTGGCATAGATTTACGAGGATGTACATATGTCTTGATGTAGTGAAGCAAGGATTTTTAGCAAGTTACTATTAGGAGAAATTTGACAATTGCTTTTCAATTGTTGTTGCTGCAATAAAAGTAGAACTAAGGACAATAGGAGTTGGTTCTTTGATGTGTTCTTGAATTACCTAAAGGAAAGGCACTAGTGTCAACATGTGTTATGTAGGTAACCTGAGAATGGTGGATTGGGTTTGAAGAATTGGCTCAAACGTCAAAAAGGAGGTGGTCTCTGACTTGGTTTGCGTCTGGGAGCCGCCGTCTGACTTGTGTATGTGAAAGAATGGGGGGTGGTACATGCAAAGATACTCCGATGCCTAAGTTAGCAAAGGGGTCAATAGGTTTAGAGAATATTGAAACTTAGAGATACCTGAGGGGTGTTAGTGTATTTATAGTGGTGATCCAATAACCACTGTTGGTGTAGTTCCACCTTTCAAGGTGGATAACCGTCCCTTTATCTTAGGGTAGTTGAGATATGGCTCCTAGAAGTAGGTTGAGAGATTTTAGGGGCAGTTACTTATTTGAATAAGTGTTATCTGCCAGCTATCCATCAAGCCCGACTTCTTTGGGAAGGAGTCTGTGTCGAATCCGACCTCTTCCAAGGAGGTCGGTGGGTGACGAAGGCCAATCTTTGGATTGGACCTTTTTGGTGAATTTGGACCTGGGTCATAGTGTTGGGTAAGGGTAGGAACAACAGGTATTGCGAAAGTAGTCAACAGGTCGATTAAGAATTACAAAGAGTAGAGTGATATTTGATCTTTTAGATTGTTGATAGCATTGTCGAAGATGATTATGTATTAATTTATTTTATCTGTCTAATACTTTGAGAAAGTCTAAGAAGCCACTAGTTTTATTAAAATCTGGCCAACACTTAACTAGCAAAAAAGTAAAATGAATAATCCTACATCATTAAATGTAATCTCATACCATTAAAAATACTAATAATTATTTGATGACTTCAAATCTTCATTATCATCAATCTATTGAAAGAAGTTGTATGTTGACATTCTGCCATAAACAATATACTTCCGTTATTGTTGAAGAAAAAAAGAATAATATTCATCTTCTCACAGAAATTTAGGTATTTTTTTTGTTGAGCCTTCTCGAATTTGAAATTCTTAAAAGAAGGTGACTTTAAACTATGCAATTTGAGAAGCATATAGAAGATAAAAAATGTAAAGAAAAAATAAATTTAAGAGAGTATAAATCATAGGTAAATAGAGGCGTTTAAATTTAAACGGATCTAAATTAAATCGCCCATTCAGTCTAATTTAAATCGAAAATCGATTAAAACCGTATTAATTTAGATTTAATTGGATTTTATTTTTTACAAACCGTTGGATCGGATCGAATTTCAGATCTACTTTTTATAACCGATCCAATCTAATCCAAATCACACAATGTGCTATAATGTTATTATTTTGTTATTATATTTATAATTAATTATTCATGTATTATTATTATTAATAAATATTTTATGTTCAAAATGTGATTTATTTATTTCTATTGTTATATTATCGTTAGTTTTTAAGATATTATTAAGACTTGTTATGTTATTACTGATTATTTAAAATTTGATGTTGAGACTTGTTATATATATTTAATTTTTTAATTTACAAAATTGCAAATCCAATCCAATCCAAACCGCTTGAAATTGGATCGGATTTTTTAAAAAAATCATTCAATCCAAATCATATTGCAAGTAGGGGTGAGCACGGGTAGCAAGTACCCGATTACCCGTCCGAACCTGAACCGAACCAATTAAATTGGTTTTGGAATCAACAGGTAATCGGGTCCAACCCGAATCAAACCGATGATCTTTGTTAGTGATTGGTTCGGGTATCGGTTTTGGGGGTGCGGAACCCGAACCAACCCGTGAACTTGATCGTATATTAATTAAATAAAAAAATATATATATGACTTTTTCATTAGACAAAAATTATTCACTATTAATATGTTTGGATTTTAATGAGTTTAGTTTTTAATGTATTTGGTATTTAACATGATTGGATTATTTCTATTGATGTTACATGTTTATTGTACTTGTTGAATTTGTAAGATAAAAATTTAGTTTTTTTTTTTTATGAATTTCAAAGTCATCGGGTACCCAATTACCCAAATCGAACCAATCCGTTCTTAATCGGTTTGGTTTGGTTCGGGTACATGTACAAAAAAAATATAAAGCCGAACCAAACCAAACCAATTATATTTTGATCGGTTCGGTTTTAATTTTCTATAAACCCGAATCAAACCGACCCGTGCTTACCCCTAACTGCAAGTAAAATTAATGTTTGAATCAGATGAATTTTTGACTCAAAATCGATCAAAATCGCATTGCGAACACCCTACATGTAAATGATAAAGAATGAGTATAATAATAAATTTACAATTTATAAATTGTTTTAATTTTATTATTTTACTATTAATAGAAATTTAATTATAATATAAAAAATAACTAAAAAATTTAATTTAAAATTATTTATTACAACATTCCTTTCTATGCATTTTTTTTCCTGCAACCCTGATTCTACAGTCTCAAAATCTCACTCTCCAATATCTGTCTCTCAACCCTCGTTTCTCACCGTTCCCCACTCTCCGTCTCTCAACCCTCGCCTTGCCGCCCTTTCCCTCTCCTTGCCTTGTCTCTGCCTCCTCCCGCGTCGCCGTCACCGTCACCGTCTCGATGATCTCTCTCTGCCTTTGTTTCTCAGTGGCTGCTCTGACTCATTGCCATTCCTATCGTTGAGAACAGTCTCTGAGTCATCACCAATCAACATGTCTCTTGGGTACGCAGAGAAGCTTTCCTACATAGAAGATGTCGGCAACGTTGGAATGGTTGAGCATTTCGATGCTTCTCACCTTTTGAGAGAAAAAGTGCGTCTCCTTTCTCTCTCCATTCACCTTCTTCTTGTTTTTTTCTCCCATGTCTTGGTGTTTCTTGTTGCTTAATCTTTTGTTGTTTCTTCAGTAACGAAACATTTTGTGGATGATCTTTCTCCGAGAAATGCTGCAAGATTAAGCTTTGTTGTTGATCCTTACATGTGTTTTAATGGTTAGGTTGAATTTCCCCCATAATCAGCATGCATGTTATGATATGTGCTGAGCTGGATTAGGATGGCGAGAAATACATTGGAATCAATGAGCTTTTTGTCTTATTGCAATGGTTTTGAATTTTAGTTAATGATGCTTTGGAACATTGATAATTGAAATGTTGACTAGGTTTTCACCTCAATGTAGAAGAGTTTCTGCTAGACGTTGGTTAATATGCTAGAGATAGTGGTTGTTTTTTTGTATTGCCTTACGTAAAATTGCTGATATCTTCAATTATGCTCTATGATTATCATTACGAAGGACTTAGGGCTCAGTTGATCCTTTTCAAAGTGCGCTATGAGTTGGTTTGACTAGTTTTAAATCACAAATTGTGATTTTAAATTTCACATAAAATACATTGTCCTTGAGGATATTATTTGTGTGATTGTGTCAATGGTACTATTAAACAACCATGGCATGGTGGATGCTAGGGTTGTTTTCATAACTTTTTGGATCTTAGGAACCAATGGCATTTAGTTTTTCTTTAGTATGGTTATCTATATTATAGAAATAGCACTCTGATTAAGGATCTAGAGATATTATGCATAAATGGTGATTGGGTTTGTTGATTCATGCAATTGATGATGTTTGTTGATCCAAACATAATTGACATAAAAAATTCATTAGCTAGGTCATCACAAGTTATAATTCAATTTTGGGTGGCTTTTAATGCTATTGGCATAGGTGTAATTGAACATCCATATTTGTTTGAATAGGTTAAAACTTAAAATTGTCAATATACAGACAATTGTGGCTAGCCTTGTTATAATTGGTAGTATTTAGTTTCGTTGAGCCTTTTAGTGGCATTTGCTTAGGTTTGTCCATATGTATGTGTGCAGAGTGCAGTAAATTGCTTATGCAGATATGGAGCCATTTTTCTGTTCATGAATATTCTGGTCAATTATTCAATATTGGATTCTTTTCTTTGGGAATTGGGATTTGGTTGAATCATACATGCTGTTTCTTCAATCATCTCTCGTTTTTTATGTCCACATTTTCCATGATTTTTTCCATTTTTTCTTGTCTTGTCTTAGCTACCATAACCAAATTCATCTAGTGTGATAAAGCTTAGTTGTTATTGTCTAAGAATACAATACGGCCATTATTTCCTAGAGAGAGGTTTCCTTCATTATATTGTAAAGAGTAGATACGTTTCCTTCATTACCTATTTACCTCCCTAGGCCAGAATTAATCCTTCATATGCTGACTTTTCTTTCATTGCAGATAGAGCGACTTGCCATCATGATTAAAAAGGTATCAATTGGAGCTACTTGTTAATGTTTACATAAAATATTTTCCTCTTTATCTTTTTATATTTATGTGATATGCTTTTTTAACTTGATATTCATTTTTCTACTTGCAGAGTAAGCACTTGGTGGTCTTTACAGGTGCAGGAATATCAACTTCTTGTGGTATACCCGATTTTAGAGGTCCTAAGGGAATTTGGACACTTCAGGTGATGATTTTTGAATCTTGCAAATGCTTATTCTCTGATGAAATTAAGTTTTTATTCCCATGATTTATCCTAATTCCTAGCCTAGTTACTTGGATATGTTTTGAACCTGAGATTGCCAAAGAGAAACATGTCTCCTACACTTTATCTTGTTGAACTGAAATCGAACCCAAAATTTTATGTTAAATGTAGGTTTCTCTACTGAAGAGTCATAAAGTACTGTGATAATTGATATTGTTGGACAAAGCTATTAAAAATTAATTCAGATGCTGCTATCATTTGCAATGCACATTCTTTCATAGTCTTTGCTATCTGGTTTAATTGTGGGATTTGACTTCATGTCAGGTTCTTATCCGTATTTTCTATGTCATTACAGCGTGAAGGTAAAGCCTTGCCTGAAGCATCACTGCCATTTCATCGAGCGATGCCAAGTTTGACTCATATGGCTCTAGTTGAACTAGAAAAGGCTGGTATTTTAAAGTTTGTTATCAGTCAGGTAGAGTCATTGTTTTTTATATTATGTATACACTTTCTTTCTCTAGACATGCGAAAAAATGTTCACTTTTTCCGCTTTTGTTTTTTATTGGGTGCCTTCTGATATTTTATTTTCTTATGATAGAATGTTGATGGTCTCCATCTTCGATCTGGAATACCAAGGGAGAAACTAGCTGAGTTGCATGGGAATTCTTTCATGGAAACATGTCCTTCTTGCGGGGTTGAGTAAGATCTAACTTCCCTTTGATCCCTACTTTTGCATGGGCTGTCATTTTGGGGGAGTTGATTAGTTGACCAATCATCATAATGGATCTTCTCAATTTTTTTGCTCCATTGATCTTTGAAGTATGATCTCACACCATACGAGACTTAAGTGAGATCAAGGAAAAACATGTGAAAGAAATGTCTTGTATGGGGTGAGATCGCACTTTAAAAGATCAATTGCGATTAAAAAAAATTGAGAGGATCAATTTCCGACCAATCATATGTCTTCTATGAAGGTACCAATATTTACAGTATGGCAGCAAGTATGAACAGAACAAGCTGCAAGCATCAAGAACTCTTTTCTCTTAAATTAAAGCCCTATTGTAATTTCTAATATTTAATCTTTTCCATCCTGTATTGACTTTGTGAAATTTTCTATTTAGATTTGTCCTGATTTTTCTGCATTAAGTCACCGCTGATTTAGTCATTGCCAGTTTTTGTTATTTTAGTTATTTCAGTTACGCCTTCTTTTCTTCCATATTCAACTTTGTTCAAATGAACTCATTTCTTATAAATAATTTTCAGCTTGCTCCTGTTATGCAGAAGCAACATAACCACCAAGTGAACATTTTTTTAATTATGGTTTTCTTCTTGGTTTGCTTTTTGGGGGGTTTATATCAGTCAACTACAAATCCTTGTTTTTAAAGATATGGTTTTAAATGATCATAATCTAATCATATGATTTAAACCTCTGAAGGTACTTTCGTGACTTTGAGGTAGAAACTATTGGTTTAAAGGAGACATCACGACGCTGTTCAGATGAAAAATGTGGAGCAAGACTCAAGGATACAGTCCTTGACTGGGAGGTAGATAATGTTAATTTATTTGATGGCAATTTGATTGAAGTTTAACTAATATGATTTATTATGGTTGTCTGTCTAGTGGATCTTGTGTTTTCTTTGGTATTAAAATATGATATCGAGTCAATAATTTGTTATTAGAATTGCAGTTTTGCAGATGTCAAGTTTGGTTGCTGCCTTTTCATGGGTGTTTTAGCTGCAGAATTTTTTTCCCCCGCGATTGTGCTTTTTGATAATAATGACCTTTTTTCCCTTCAAATATTGAATTGTAGACAACAACATACATTATTTGGTTTCTTCATTTCTTGTTACTTTTGCCTATACATGCACACCATGGCTACCATGTACATTTTTTGCACGCAATAGATAATGGTCATTGTTGCTTTCCTGGCATGTTAGTCTTCTTTTACATTGATGCAGACTCAGTACTATATATATATATAAACAAGTAACACACTACAACTACATGCAGCCACACATACTCTCACTAAAAAGTGGAAAAGTAACTGTTATATTGGGAACTGCTGAAAGTTGTCTATTGGGCGAAATTGTCCTTCACCAAGCTAACCTTAACATGACACTGACTACTAATTGATTTTAGCTGTTAATGTTTCTGACAACTACTGTGCCATGGTGTATAATTAAGGACATGTTAACGAACGTTTGTCTTTTGTTTGTCTAATATATATGCCTGCTTTTTCTTAACTCTAAGCATGTCTCTATCTCCTTGTGTATAAAGGATGCATTGCCTCCAAAGGAAATGGATCCTGCAGAGAAGCACTGCAAACAGGCAGATATAGTGTTGTGCTTGGGGACAAGGTAGTAATAGGATTTATGATTTATTCCTGTTACACTTTTGTTTTCATTTACTTTATATTCTAGCTTTTTTTATTAGTTATTGATTCCAATGACTTCTGTCTTAGTCCCCAGTCCCCACCTACCTATTCACTTGTACAAGTTTAGTTGTTTTGGGTTGTGCAGAATCAGCCTTCATTTTAAACAGATCCAAATAAAATTGACTTTAACAGTTTCGTGAGAAAAGCTTGACTGCTTGGGTAATACCTTGTTATTTTCATAAACCAGCTTCTTTTGGTAGAATGGAGAGCGAAATTGATATGCAAAATTAGATTAGTTTCATTTAAACTAACAGTGCTTGACCTTGAGAGCAGAGTAGTGGAGTATCCTAGTAATTGAACCATCTCTAGTTACAGGTTCTATTTGCATCTTTATATTCTGGAAGGAAACTAAATTTTGCAACATAAATGGAATTGCGAAGAAGAAAAATGTAACTTATCATCACTTAATAGTTAATAGCCAAGGATATGGATATAAACAGCGTATTACACTAGACATACATTCAACCAAGAACATGAAGCTTCACGTATACTCCATGTTGAAGTGAATACATGAGCAATGCATTTTCATTTCCATGTCATTAAATTATTTTCTTGATTTTCAATTTTTTTATTGCAATAATGTGGCTAAAAATCTCAATGCAGTCTGCAAATAACTCCTGCGTGCAACTTGCCTTTGAAAGCAATACGTGGTGGGGGTAAAGTTGTTATTGTAAATCTTCAGGTATATCATATTTTCTTCTAGCCAGCTTCCGAATGTTAATCATATCAGGTATTCAGGGTGAACCTGCTTCCCAACTTATAAAATGAAGTTATCTTTGCTGTTGTTAGAGGTTTAGGCCTCTTATTCTCTACTTACTAGGTAAAGGAAAAAATGGTACACTTGCTGCTTTTCCTAAAAGGAATATAGATCCAATTTGAGCTCAATTAATTCGATTAACCATGGAAAATTTTATGGGTAAAACACATAAGTTCTGTAGTTTTAGTTTAGTCTTGCCATGCAGTTAAAATTTAAAAATATTTTGGCTAGTTTTTCTTAGTTTTGCTTTCTTGTGTTTTAGATGCGAGTCCTTCTGACCGTTATTTATTGGTTTGCATGCTCTTACAGCACTAACTAGTATTATTATAACAGTAAGTCTTGGTTGCCTTGATCATCTTTGCATGTAAAGCAGTAAAGGTGATCAAGGGAGTGATTTAAATTGATATCATTTAGACAAATCCGAAACCGACTTTGGCCAACATATGCCATAATACATTTGAATATCTTTAATGTGTTTAGAATATTGGAATTCCTTATTCCTTATAGTTAGTATTATAGATTTATAGTCTGACATAGTTATATAGCCAATTTCTTAAGTCCCTCTCTAATTTTGTTGTCTGGCTTTTAAGTTTCAAGTTTCAGTTTATTATTGCTGTCATGCCTATGCATTCTCATTAATGTAAATATCTAACTATAGATGTTTGGACCTGCAGAAAACTCCGAAGGACAAAAAAGCTGCTTTAGTCATTCATGGTTTTGTAGATAAGGTATTGATCTGAGCCTCTGCCCTTTGATTACGGATGATGTTTTCCTTCTCTCTCTATTTATAGTCATTACTTACCTGCAAAGCTTTCTGCATTAAAAATTTATGCTGATGCAAATGTTGTGAAAAAGCACTAACCTAGTCAATGACAGAGATAAGGATGTGTAGCTGGGGGATGAAAGGGTTACAAAAGAAGTTGAATAACTTGTTAATGCCCAGCCTTCTCTATTATTGGATGATATATAAACTGCTTTCTCATTATCCTCTATTCCTCGATAAATTCCTGTTTCTAAACTAAGAATTGATGTTATAATAAACAATTATGCAATCTTATAAAATTATGCAATTGTATAAATATTTTATGTTAATCTTATCCTTGGTACAGTTATTATACTATAATATTTGAGGTGATCTTTGGGGCATACTGCAAGAAAAGCTTTTGGATTAGGTTATATTTTTAATTAGATATAATGGATTTGGTATGATATTAAAGAATCGAATTTAGTTCCGCTAGGGACAGTGTTCCGTTTAGATGTCAACATAAAAAGATTTCTCAACAATTGTCAAATTCAGTGGCTGATATTACTTGCATATGCATAATAAACCCCAATTTAACCCTCTCCCTTGATTTTCTTATGTTGGGTTGAGACCTTACTCTTCTTTCCAAAGTGAGGAGTGAGGACTCATTATAGAGGAATCAAATTCGAGAGAGCATGTAAATGATATGCTTTGTAGATCTTACTATTGTTGTAATATGAAACTCCTCTATGATAATACCATGATATTTGTTTCCTGTATGAATATTGTCAAAAACCACAAATTAGGTAAGGATGGCTCCATTAGTAGCATTTGAGATAAATTAAAGTAAGTAAATAATGTTTTCTAAAGTTATCAATAAAATAAACAAGCTTTGACTACTTAGATAATTTCCTTCCTGACCTGTCTCTTAAAAGTTTATGACATTGTTAAAGTGTGAATTCATTTCTGTTTCATGAAATTTCTTATTTTCTTATGAATTCTTATCCAGATGTTAATATCAGTTCAATCTGAAGCGAATAAGTCTGGCTTGAATTTTCTTCTCCTGCCATGAGGAATACAGATATGCTGATATACATTTTGATAAGAATTAATTACATTGGTGCCAGGTAATTGCAGGTGTCATGGACCAACTTAACCTGCAGATTCCTCCTTTTATAAGGATTGATCTTTTCCAGATTATCATAATGCAGGGTTTGAGCCTTGGTAACCAGCATTTAGTTTGTAATTATATTGAGTCCATTTAGCTTATGAATGCACGGAGACACAGACACATTTTTTACTAGATATTTGAATGATCAAAATGGAAGACATGACCCAATTCTTAAATGGCCTACCTGACTAGCATTTTAGTTGGTTCAAATTTTTTTCATATCATGAATGGCCAAGGAAGTTTGGATGCATTTGTAGTCAACAATTAGTATAATTTCTTACAAACTTAGATATAGTGATCT
Organism: Arachis hypogaea; assembly: GCF_003086295.3. NCBI lineage: Eukaryota > Viridiplantae > Streptophyta > Magnoliopsida > Fabales > Fabaceae > Arachis > Arachis hypogaea. The sequence continues at coordinate 8,217,373 of NC_092046.1, read as the reverse complement.
CAGATTTTATTTATATCAAATTAACTGGATGAAGCCCCTTTATTACTGAATAAAATCAATGAATTTTGCTATTCCTTATATTTGTTTGATCTCATTAGCATCCGTGAAAACTTGTTCCCTTTATCCCTTATAATCTCAAATCTAAGTCTTATCTATGGTACTAACAAAGTTTACCAAGATGATGGATTTACTGTCTAGCATTGCATACATTACACATTGGTTCATATCTCTAACATAATTCATTCATATGGATATCAGATAAAAGATATGTGAACTGGACTCTCCAAGTTGCAAGTGCTCATGGACAGAAAGCAACATTGCCTTTCATCAAATCTGTTGAGGTGAGTTCATATGTTTAGTCTGTTTCTCATTTAATTTATTTATGGCCCACATTTCATGTTTGCTAGACTGGCTGTCAATTTTATGGGAATAAAATATGACTATTGAGTTAAGAATATTAATATTGAATTAAGGGCTTTTCTGTATAGCTTACAATAGTATATATGCACTTAAGTTTCACACTGTTCTCTGGTAGTATTTAAAACTACAAAACATTGATTATTAGGCAATAAAATGCTATGAGAATAAGTTGAATGTTGTATACATGAGAATATTGCACCAGATGACTGGAGTCGGTATACATTAAATACAATAGTATTAAAAGGTATTGCAAAGACCTAGACATGGTGAGTTGGAGTGGCAGATACTCCTCCTTAACCAATGGTCTTGGGTGCCGAGTAACCGGTGTTGGGAGATTCATGCCTCTCTATGGGATCTCAAATGCTTGAATGATTCTCTCCAGCAGGAGGATATCTGTGGATCTACCAAAACAAAAAAGGCATTGCAATAGAACGAAACTTGAGGTGGCACTTATTTAGGAAAGATGGCTCAATCATGTGAGAAGATGCCCTATAGTCACACATGAGGAGAATATGATTCAATGAGTGTAGCTGGTAGAAGTGATATTGGCAATAGGAAATAGAGATAAAATTTAGTGTATCGAATTGGGAATTCCCAGCAGTGTGCTGAGGAACTCCAACAATTTGGGGGGTAATTTGTATAGAATCTGTAAGGATACAATGAGGAAGAGTTAAAGCTTCTCTACTCTCTCAACTGTTACAGTGCTCAACCACACCAACTAACTATTCTCTATTTTCCTCTACCTTTAACTAATCTTGTCCAAAGTCTTTTTATTTAATTACTGTTGGGTCTTACAACCCCCTTTGCCTCTTCCTGCAGTGGCCTAAATCAGAGGCAGTGTAGACAGAAACACTTAAATTGGTATCATTAAGAACTGAGAAGCATTTGGATTTAATTTATTTGTCTATATAATTTACAAGACAGATTACTTTCCTTTGATCTATATAGCCAACTCTTTATTGTTGTAGTTTAGATTTTTTCTTGCTTGCAGTTATTAAGTACTTTTTCTCTATCCATGAATAATTTAGATTTGATTGCTTATTGAGCTGGCTTTGTCTACTTAGGGATAGTAATGTTAAGAGTTTTATAGTTGGAGTTTTAAAAGCTGAAAATGCTTCCTTTTTCTCCCTTTTCCCTCTTGATCTTCCATGTAGTTATGATTCTTCTTTTTAGTCCCCCCTGATATCTTCTTCTCTTTCCTTTCTCTGATCCCTGTTCCCAGTCAAAGTATTTTCTGTTGGTAAACGTAACGATGGCGATAAATCCTCCTAGTTTTCCAATGTAATTAGGGCAAGAGCAGCTCTTTCTTGTTGCCTATCCTACTGGCTGCTGGTGTAATGCATTCATTAACCATTCTAATCTTATCATGAATGTAAGTTTAAAAAAATCATCACTAGGCCAGAAATTGACCAGCATACCTATCTTGTTCTGCAGGTATCCTTCTTAGACAAGGAAGATTACAAAGCAGCCATTCTTGATAGGCAACCGTTTCGGCTTAAAAGGTTTTAAAACACTTATATATATATATATATATATATATATATATTCTTTCTTATGGATTTTACTCACTTCACTGCTCCTTACACACTAGATGAGATTAAAAATTGATTTGGGAGTAGTGAAACTTTGTTAAAAATTATGGAATATGGAATGGAAATAATTCTGTTCCAATAAGTTTTGATACTCAAAATAGATGTCATGTCATGGCCTGCACCTTCTTATCACATGGGTGACTTGATTTCACAGGAGAACAGCATATAACAAAGCATTTGAAATGGTTCTGAAACTCAATTTCGGTGATGGCTGTGGCTGCTCGTCCCTTGAAATTGATGTTCCAGTTGATTTCAAGGTGAAGTTTTTTCTCTCTCATTTTCATGGCAAATACCATTTCTTATTCGAAAACTCCGCCATCACTTTGGTATGATCTGAAAGAAAATTGGGGGTACCATGTTCATTCTTTTATTCCTTCTAATGTCTGATGCCTATGTTTTTAATCCAAAAGAAAACCATTTTTTCATGCCTGCGTATTGAGAAGTGTGGTCTAAACCTAAACTATTAATCTTTTCAGGGTTCAACCGACTGCTTCAACTTCGATAAGGATTTCATATTCCAAAAGCTAAGAGAGAAGGCAGTTATTGAATCAAAATGTGGTCAGAATGATGTTATTGAGAGAAAGACCATCTTGACACCAAGGGGTGATGTCACCACATATGCCATTGTAACCAATCTTGTTCACCACAGCAAAACAAGTAAATCATCCCCTGATTCTCGAAGTAACGGTGATCTTAAAAGAAGAAAACCAAGCTTCAATGGTACAGGATCATCTGGGAAGCGTTCAAAAGTGTCCAAATGTAAATCAAGATCATAGTAATACTAGGGTTTAGATGTAGATTTTATTGTATGTATGGTATAAAAAAATAGAACTGACAGGAATGAGAAATTGTAAGAGACTGGGTGAATTTTGTTAGATATGTTACACTCAGTCTTCCCAAATGGTGCATATGATTAACTGAAAATGGTTTATTGATACTAACTATAGTGGGTATTGGTGCCGTTATAATAGTAAATATTTACCTTAGCATCTGACATTGCATATGGGAATCACTTTAGTTTCCGAAATTTGAAGTCTTAATCTTTAGTCTTTGAATTTGCAAAAATGTGTGATGTGCTGATTTCTAATTTTATTTGTTAGTGTTATCCCGATTTTATTTATTTGTGCATTGAGTAACGTATGAGAGCAACCTTTAAGGTTGTAGATCTAAGTAATAAAAGATATGTTCAAATTGGTGATATTTGACTTACTATCATACTTGATTCATTTTTTTTTTCTGGATTTTCATGTAGCAATGCGAAAGTATTTTAATTCATGCCATTGGGAAATCGTATAAACTATAAAATATGATTTTAAAAGACTGGCTTTTTAAATTATAGGAATTAAAATAGCTCAAAGCCACTAACAAAGTCTGCCATAGCTCAGAAACTACCAAAATGACCCGAATATTGCCAAAACCACTACTACGCCAGAAATAGAATCAGAAATGCAACCAACGCAAGTTGGCATGGATGGATAAGGGTCTGTGTCCTTTAACCATCTCTCCCGGATTCGATACTCATTGGAGGATAGAAATGAAACTTGCTTGCTTGGGAGGGTCACCCATTTTGTGCCTCTGAGGGATTAGTTATTAGGCTTTTGGCCTAATGGAGACCCTGGTGCAAACCAAAAAAAAAAAAAAAAAAAATCAGAAATGCAAGAGTTTGTGCAAGTAGTGCTCCAAAAAAAAAAAATCATTCTTCTTGCCTTCTTGGTGGCCAAGAGTTTCTACTATGTTGCATATTTTGACTCTCAGACCATTTTGTCTCACGCTGACAAAGTTCTATTTCAGAAAGTGGTGTAATAAATTAACATATTTCACTCATACGCAATAAAATAAATCATCACAGGGATGGAAATTTTATATTTTCTTCCACTCATTCAAAATATCTAATTTTTACTATACATTCTACAGTATTGCACCCATTCACAAAAGCTATGACTTGCTTCTGTGCTTAGTTGGATTTTGGGGAGGTGCTCTATTTATTGCACAAGTCCTCACTAGATATAACTAATACATGGTTATGATTGCAGTTTTTTTTGGAAAGAAAGAAGTGGAGCGAAAAATAACAGAAAGAACCAGTGTACACCATAAAGCAATCTAGCCAACTCCTAATAACACTAATGCTTATCCCCTTGTTATTTCCGGCATTGTCATCAACAACAAAAAGGATCCACACCTAACCACTCCTTATAGTTCACGAAGGACATATGAATGATCTCATCAACTCCTTTTCCTTTATTTTGAAAAATCTTTCGATTCCTTTCTAGCCAGATGTTCCATGTAATCGCACAAAAATCCATCAACCACCTCTTGCGCTCCTCCTTGCTAGCTGATATCTCAGTCCAACTTATAAAATGTTCCTTCAACGTCCCTGGGCAAGACCATAGCATTCCAACAAATGATAACCAAGCACACCAAACCTGTCAAGAAAAATCACAACCAAGGAACAAGTGGTGACCGTATTTAATACTCTTGTTACAAAACATACATACAACATCTTCGTGGTGGATAACTCCCAACTGACTCAGCCTCTCCTTCGTATTGATCCTACCAGTCAAAACAAACCAAACAAACAGTTCAACTCTTGGTGGAACTAAACCTTTCCAGATTGTCTTTGTAAAGTTGTAGCTTGTTATATCCTCCGGAATGATGTCCTCCTGTAGTACCTGCATAAAAGAGTTAATAGAAAAGACCCCTTGTTTATCAAATTTCCATACAACTCTATCCTCACTGCCATAATCCAATTTGACCAGCCTTAATACATCATGCAACTGGTTCACTAGATCCAACTCCCATTGGAATAGCTCTCGCCTCCATTGGAAGTTCCATATCCACTCAGCCCCATCCAAAAACCCGCAATCCCCTATAACAGATCCTCTTTGGTTTGAGACTGAGAAAAGTCTCGGAAACTGATCTTTTAGAGCACCACCACGCAGCCAGACATCCTCCCAGAACCGAGTCCCTCTTCCATCACCCACCTCCATAGCCAACCCAGTAATCATCTTCTGTCTTACTTGCTGATTCTTGAACTGTATCTGGCAGATATCCTCCAAAGGGTCCCCTTGATAGGTATAACCTGAGAGGACAACAACACACTTGGGTCCAGATTATTACAAGCACAAACCACCTTCTTCCGCAGCGGACAATCCTCCTTTGAAAAGCGCCACCACTACTTAAAAAGAAGGGCTGTGTTTCGCAGCATGGCATCCCCGACACCCAATTCCTTGGAACAATCTATTGTTTTGATCACCAATTCCTCCAACGAAAATACACTGAGCCACTATTTCCACTCCCTCTACTTCTGCAGCCACACTATTACTCACAAATTCACATAACACCGCCAAAAATTTTGTTATTTGAATTTAAAAGATAGCTTCCCACTGCAAACGTTTGTTTGTATGCGATGTGAAGAAATCAAAACCAGTTTTAATTTATCTAAAACGACTACTTAAGTTGATAAATATAGATATTACTAAAAAATGTATTAGTTACAAAATTTGATCATATTGTGGAAACGCGTCAAAGAGAGGGTCATGCTCTCATCAAACTCTATCGTGCAAGTCCAAGAACAGAGGGCGATGAGATTAGAGATGAGGAATCAAGCTTCATCCATGGTGAAGCAAGATGTGAGAGTATATGATGAGAAAGAGTGAGAGAAAGAAACAGGAATTGAACTCAGAGTGGTGTTGATGTGAAAATGCTCAATTGGGGATTTCCCTTGTTCAAACATGCTGTTTATATACAAGCTAAAAGAAAAAAAAATAAAAGAATCATTAACTTAACTGATTAGCTATAATCTCTAACTGATTAACTATGCCAGCTGGCATTCCTAATTTCTATTTACAAATGTAGAATGGGTTTTAGCTACCAAGATGCCTATTCAAGTTACAGCCTCCTGCAAACTAGGACTATAAATATCCAGAAGTCCTAGTTTGGCAATGTTGTTGTTGAAGGGTGCTGGGGCCAGAGCTTTAGTGAGAAAATCGGCGAGTTGGTTAGAGGACGAGACCGGCATCAGGTGAGTGAGGCCTGAAAGATGTTGATTTCTGGCAGTGTGACAGTCAACTTCGATATGTTTCGTTCGTTCATGGAAAATTGGGTTGGTGGCGATGTGAATGGCGGATCTGTTATCACAGAAGAGTGTAATTGGTTTCGTAATGGGGAGTCCAATGTCCTTCATGATGTAGGAGAGCCACTGTGCTTGGCAAGTTGCAAGTGCCATTTCCCGATACTCGGCTTCAGAGGAGGATCGTGCGACTGTGCTCTGCTTCTTGCTCTTCCAACTAATCAGCGACTTACCAAGATAAAAGCAGTGACCAGTGATTGACCTGCGAGAGTCAGCACAAGTTGCCTAATCTGCATCTGAGAATCCGATAAGAGTAAGATCATTATCTGCCAAGAAGAGAAGGCCAACAGCGGGATAACCTTTCAAATATTTTAAGACACGATAAGCTGCTTGCATATGAATATCAGTGGGACAATCGATGAACTGATTGAGCCTTCCCATAGCATAGGCAATGTCTAGTCTGGTGTTGGTCAGGTACAGAAGCCTGCCAATTAACTGTCTGTATCCAGTTTTGTCTTCCAGTGGAGTCCCACTCTCCCTAGATAACTTTGAAGCAGTGGTGTAATCCATAGGTGTGCTTACTGATTTGCACTCTAAGAATCCGAAGTCTTTGAGGACATCCATAGCATACTTGCGTTTGAGGACATCCATAGCATACTTGCGTTGGCATAGATGAACGCCCTTCGAAGATCTAGCGACCTCCATACCCAAAAAGTACTTTACGCCATGAGTGGTGAGTTTGGTGTACAAAGAGTGATCAGATTCTGATTTGGTTCCATTGCCTCCTGGTTGCTGCAGTCCAGGGGGCGGTCCGGTCCCAACTGAAGGTGAAGCTACGATGCATCTGGGTTCTGCAAGTCCACCATGGTCTCCATAAGCTCCAACGTGCCAAGTGTCAAAGCTGTGTGGTTTTTGGAAAATTTTTCAAAATGGCTCACATAGGATTCAAACTCCTCACTCCAGGGTTGCAAGAAGAACAATCTGACCACCAAGCTACATTGCTTTTGAGCAATACATATCCAAATTATAATACATATAGCAATTTTCTATTTACTTATATTCAATTAATTTTAATTTTAAAGTCATTAATTTTTAAATCAATTATATTTTATTTAAATATAAATTTTATTAAAATATATATATATATTAAAAAAATAAAAAAATTATTAATCATAATTTATTTTTCTTTTCATGATTATATGATATCTATTAATATTATTTTTTCAATAAATACTTGTAGTATATAATAATAGGTAAAGACTCACATGCAGTTGTTTTTATATAAAATTGATAGTTGAAAATCGTTAGATGATATTTAGTTAAACTTGTCAAATTATCTAACTATTTTTAAATATCAACTTCACATGAAAATTAACTGTATGTAAGTTTTTACTTATAATAATATAATAATACAATAAATATAAATTAATTAATAAAATATTAAAATTTGAAAATGATAATTATTTTTATAAAAATAAAATAAAAATACTTATAATAAAAAATAATTAAATTTTACATAATTATTTAATTATACCGGGTTAACCGGTTCGACCAGTGACCCACCGGTTGAACCAGTAACCCAGTGACCCAGTAATCTTACCGGTTCGATCACCGGTTCGGTTCTGACAACTATGATGAAATCAACTCTTTCAATTTGTGTGAAGCCCTTTGCGACTAGTCTGGCCTTGTGGCGTTCAATGGTCCCATCAGGATGATATTTGATTCGGAACATCCACTTGCAACTGATGGCTCTCTTGCCAGATGGGAGTGTGGTGATTTTTCAAGTACGATTTCTCTCCAGTGCCTCCAGTTCACATTGTATGGCTTCTTTCCAGCAAGGGTGAACAACAGCTTGCTCATAGTCACTAGGAACAATATTTGAAGAAATGGCCAAAGAGAACGCTCGATGTTTTGTACTAAGTGCATCATAAGAGATGACCTGTGACATAGGATGTCTGCAAAGAGAATTGGTAGCAGTGGTATTTATGTGGCATTGATAGTCATTGAGATAATTTGGCACTTTTCTAATTCTGGCAGATCTTCTAACAACACTTGAGTTGAAGTTAGGTGCAGGTGATTCATGATGAATGCTAGATGCAGGTGATGCATGAGGATTGGTGGAATGTGATGTGGCTTGTGAAGCAGTGGCAGGTGCAGAGCTGTATTGTGATGAATCTTGTTGTGTTAATGTGTGATCTGTAATAGATGCATTATGATGCATATGATGAGATGAATTGGATGTGTTGTGTGATGAATGCATGAATGAGTTGTCTGTGTTGTATGTGTCATCGGTAAAAGGATCGTCAAAATTATGTCGAAAGAGCTGTGATTTTTGTGAATGTTGGATAAGTTCAGCATTTGATATTTTTGGGTTATCGGTTGAATCAGATTCTGAAGTTGAGTATGGAAAGTGGTTTTCATAGAAAATAACATTTCTAGATGTAAATATATTTTTGGATTGCAAATCTATAAGAGTGAATCCCTTTGTCCCTTCCTTGAAGCCCAAAAAAGCACATTTCTTGGCTCTCGGATCCAATTTTGTTCTGCCATTAGTAAGGGTTGATGCATATGCTAAACATCCAAATACCTTTAAATTGCTTAAATCTGGTATTTTATTAAAAATGATGTTGAAAGAAGAGTTGTTTTTGAAAAATTCACTTGGTTGGATATTGATTAGATGCACAGCATGTTTGACAGAAAAATTCCAAAAACATTTTGGCATGGATGAGTGAAATAGTATAGCTCTTGCCACCTCTAAGATGTATTGGTGTTTTCACTCCACAATACCATTTTGTTGGGGGGTTTCAACACAAGATGTGTGATGCAAGATGCCATGAGATGCATAAAATGATTTTAAGAGAAATTCAGGGCCATTATCAGTTCGCACGCATTTTACAGTTTTGTTAAATTGGGTTTTAACCATTGCAATGAAATTCTTAACAAGGTCAGACGCTTCAGACTTGGCTTTCATGCAATGTATCCAAGTCTATCGACTCTTATCATCCACAATGGTTAAAAAGTACTTGTGTCCATGAATGGAAGGTGTTGATATAGGACCCCAAATGTCAAGATGCAACAAATCAAAACAACTAAGAGATTCAGAAGCACTATATGAAAATGGTAATCGCTTTTGCTTTGCTAAATGGCAAGAGTTACATGGATTTATTTGTTCATTACAATTGATGAAGGGATGAGTTTTATGCATTATTTGAGGTCTATGCTGTGGAATGTGACCTAATCTAGTATGCCATAAGGCATTTATGATATGTGTGTAAGCTGCAGAATTGTCATCAGTAGTGACAGCTGCTGTGAATGTAAGTGATGGGTGCCTGGAAGTGTGTGTGAAATCAGTTTTGTGAGCTGCAGAACAGAAAAATTGCTTATCCAATGTATAGAGACCATCAGCACATTTAGCTACTCCAATCCTCTTCAAAGTAGCTTGGTCCTGTATCTCACATAAGTTGTCATCTATGAGCATTTTGCACTTCAACTTGCTGGTTAATTTTGACACAGAAATTAATTTGAAATCGAAGTTTGGAATGAAAAGCACATTTGAAAGGTATAATTGATTAGAAAACCTTATGGTGCCAATGATGCTACTAGTCGTATGGCTACCATCAGGCATTCTAACAATCATGGGACTGATTTCTTGATATGATTGAAAATCGTCCAAATTAAAAGTGACATGATCAGTTGCCCCTGTGTCTATTACCCAGAGGTGAGATTTAACAGTAACAAAGGTTGAAATGTTGCTACTGTATTTTAAAATGACAGTGTTACCTTGAATCAATGGAGTATTGTTTGTGGTGGATTGAACCTGATTTGTGACTTGAGGTTGTTGCGGAGCCTCCTGTCCTTTGAGAAACTGCAGAATTGCATCCTTTTGGTGTGAAGAGAGTTCATAACTTGTAGAATCACCAACTTCCTTCTGACTGTTGGTTAGGCTGCATTGGCTGAGATCATCAAGTCTCTTCTCAGCAGGTGCTTCAGCAGCAATGTAGTTGACGCTACTGATTTGCCTTTGCCTCAAGTGAGGCGGCAAACCATGCTTTTTATAGCATGTCTCAATAGTGTGGCTGGTCTTGTCACAGAATGTACATTGCACTCTGCTTCCTTGTCCTCTGCCAAGAGCCTGGTGTCTACCTCTCCCTATGCCTCTCCCTCGGTTGCTCTCATTGTTCGACTGCATGGATCTGTTAAAGAAAACCTTGGACTCATTGCATTCATTGAATTGTCGTTCCTGTTGTGTTAACATGGAGAAGGCAGCATCAATATCAGGTGTGGGATTCATCAGCATTAGTTGGGATCTGACATTAGCGTATTGGTCATTCAGTCCTCTTAAAAATCTTGTGGTGCAATCCTCTTGCCTATGCTCTCTGATTATATTCAACCCACATGAGCACACAGAAGTACAATTTACGCAATCAGGAATGGGTCTGAAATTGTTCAAATCCTCCCAAAGAGATTTCATCTTTGTGTAATAAGCCATAACAGTAGCGTCTCCCTATTTCAATTGAAATAGTTCTTCCTGCAATTCTGCCACCCGAAACTTATCACCATGATAATATCTATTTCTCAGTTCCTTCCAAATATCTGAGGCGTTATTATTCCAAATCACGCTTGTTGAAATTTCAGGACTCAATGATAGTGTTATCCATGACACTAAGTAAGTGTTGCATTTCTCCCAAGCTTCAAAAAGCGCATCGTTTTCATTCGGCCTTGTGATTGATCCATCAATGAACTTGAGCTTATTCTTCGACTTCAAGGCCAACAACATGGCTCTGCTCCAAGCACTGTAATTGCTTGCAGTTAAAATAACTGGAATTAGAGGATTACCAAGACTTTCGCTCGGATGGAGAAAGTAAGGGCTTGCCGGATCTTGCCATGAATTGACTGAATTTCTCGCCATCTGAGCTTGAATTGCTGACATTTGTTTCAAGAAATTCGCAATTGATTGAGCATCCATCACATTGGGATTCAACGGTTGAGTGTTATCCATTGCAATTTAGGGATTGAAGAAAATGAGAAGGGGATCTTTCGAGACGAAAGAAATCGGAGCGGTTACCAGGGGGAAAATGAAAGGAAATGAAATTCAAGAACACAATTGGCGAATTCAAGAATCTGTTTGGTTGCCAGATTCAGATCTTCTATTCTTAGTCTCGTTGATCGGAGCGGTTACCTCCCTTCCACGCTCACCGCACCATGTGGAAACGCGTCAAAGAGAGGGTCATGCTCTCATCAAACTCTATCGTGCAAGTCCAAGAACAGAGGGCAATGAGATTGGAGAAGAGAAATCAAGCTTCATCCATGGTGAAGCAAGATGTGAGAGTATGTGATGAGAAAGAGTGAGAGAAAGAAACAGGAATTGAACTCAGAGTGGTGTTGATGTGAAAATACTCAATTGGGAATTTCCCTTATTCAAACATGCTGTTTATATACAAGTTAAAAGGAAAAAAAATAAAAGAATCATTAACTTAACTAATTAGCTATAATCTCTAACTGATTAACTATGCCAGCTGGCATTCCTAATTTCTATTTACAAATGTAGAATGGGTTTTAGCTACCAAGATGCCTATTCAAGTTACACATATTTAAAGGTCAAAAAAAAGTTATTTGATCAAAGTTTTTAATTTTGAGAGTGTTAACTTACAACTCATAAACTATATATAAGTTGATAACACCACAAATTGCTGTATTTGCAATATAATTTTACTATCTAGGAATTAGTAACAACAAGTGATTTGGTTAGTCTAGTTTTATACAATAGAAGTTAAATAATATAGTCCGTGTTAGAAAAAAAAAATTGTAAATTTTTTTTTATATGTTGTACTTGTATCTCTACATTTATTTTGTATTCCAAGTCATTAGTCACTTTTTTTTATTAGAGAGGATTAGTGTTGTATTTTTTGATATCTTCTCTTTGTATTTGAATTGAGTATTTCTACTATTAAATTAATAAATTTACGATAAATAGACATTTTGGATGTAATTAAGACTTGTTTTTAAGTGAAATTTCCACTTTGTATGTCTGTATTAGAAATTTGGTTTGAGGAGTTGAACTATTTGTTAACACATAATTCAAGAGTCGTTCTTGCTACTTGATTTAAACTAATTTGTGAGGTTGAAGAATTTTTTTTTTGTTGACAGAATAAAATATTGTTATTTTAGAAAAAATTATTTTAAATAACAAGCTTAAATATTTTTATAAACACCTTTTGAGATACTTTATATAATTATTCTAAGATCCTTAAAAGACTTTAGATAAGTTAAATGCGAATCTAAGATATCTAGATAGAATTTAAGATAATAATAAAAATGAACCTCTTAACTAAAATAAATAAAAAATATATGAAATATAAAAATTAAGAGTTGCGATATACACTGATCCAGCTAAAATGCTTACATTTAGTTCTCAAAAAACACGAAAATTCCACTATTAAAATAAGTACTAAAACAATACTTTAAATAAATAAAAAATATTAAAAGTCTATCAGAATTTATTATTTTTTACCATCAATATTTAAAAGTATGAGATAAAGTATATTGTTGGATTATTAGATTAAAAAAATTAAGTTGATAACTAAATAATGGCAAAAAACAAGAAATTCTGGTAACTTTAGTACTTCTCTTAAAATACAATGTAAGAGGATGATCTCGAAATAGTTATAGAAATTCGAAAGAACTATAGAAAATTGGTTAATAACTTGATATTACCATTCTAAAGATGTAACATATGCATTCGTAAAAGAGCATTGCTAAATGGCTCCAAAGTTTGAATGTGGTCTCCATTCAATCTTTGTCAACCAACTTGGTCTTCCATTCAATCTCATTGAGGGCTAGTTGTTGTGGAGAGGATTCACGGTGTTTATAATCAACTCCTAAATCACTGCATATTTGGGCAAAGATGCAACCAGTCATAAAAGCATCGTATCCGGCCTCATGTTTGGCTCCAGAATTTGCATATAAATATATGTTATGTTGATTACATCCAAAAATGCAGACAGCTTGGACAGCAAGTGATATAAAATGCAAAAACGAAAGAGAAGGGTAATTTAGAGATTGCTGGAGTCAGATATCAGAAAAGGAAGAAATCAAAAGGAGGACAAAAAGAGAAAATATTTGAGTCATTCATGGAAATTGCCAAAAATATATAACTACAATCACATGCAAATACAAGTTGTACATAAATCCATTGTTTTTACTTTTTTTTTTCTTTTTCAGGTGATAAAACATAATCTCCACTATCAATAAAATGCGCTTGTAAGATCAGTTTATCTTGAATAGCCTCTCCGAAACTGAAAAATGAACCATGAAACTCTCTCATTGGAAACCGAGAAACGATCATCGGAGGAGGAGGATTTAGTTGCACGAAGTACGAAGAAAGTCAAGATAATTTCAACAAGACAGGGGGATGTCGTGATGGAAGAAGAATCTAATCAAGGAGAACAGTCCAACGTGATGATAGATGGACAGCAGGTCAACCTGGATGTGGAGATGGTGCCTGAAACTGCTATGACCCAACCTGCAAAAGTTTCTTACAGAGATCGCCTATTAGGAGATGGGCTAGATAAATTAAATCCGGAAAACATTGTTGAGATGGTGGCAGAGGACTATCTCTCTGATCATGAAATCGGGGATCTGGGTACAGAGTCTCGGGCTCCCTTCAACCCAAAACCATCAATCGAAGTGACCCTGGAGGAGTATGACGAGTGGTGCAGGCCATGGAAACAGACGCTGATTGTGAAGCCTCTAGGTAAGAGGATTAACCTTCAAACTATGGAAAGATGGATAAACAGAAGATGGGGTAGAAAGGAGGCTATCCGAGTGATGGATCTCGAAGAAGGGTTCTTCCTGGTTCGATTCTCTTCTCAGGAGGATTATGGATATGCCCTTTTCGAAGGACCATGGATGATTGCTGACCATTATCTGTTAGTGCAAAGATGGAGACCATTGTTCATCCCACAGGAAACAGAGGTGCGGAAATTGGCCACTTGGGTGAGAATTCCGAATCTCCTGGCAGAGCTCTACAACAAGCACTTCCTTTGGAAAGTGGGGATGTCCTTGGGAGTCATGCTTCGTGTCGACGAGCTCACCTCAATCCATTCCAGAGGAAAATTTGCACGTATATGTGTGGAAATAGATCTTAGAAGAAAGCTTGTTCCATCATTCACTGCCCTTGGTAAGGATTTTAAATTGGAATACGAGGGACTCCACCAAATTTGTTTCTCTTGTGGAAGATATGGACACAAAATGGACGGGTGTGTTGAATTGGCAAAAGAGACCAAACAAGATGCAGAAAACCATGGTGAAGACTCTAGCCGGAGACACCACGGAGGGGGTGACAACGCCGGAAACCTAAGACAAGGGAAGCAGAGTCAGCAAGAACAAAATGGGAAAGAAAATATGATAGCAAAAAATCAGGGATCAGATATGAAAAATCAAGACGTTGAGAATATTCAGCAGAACCAAATCCCACAAATCAATCAAAATTTGAATATTGAAGGCTTGGAAAACAAGGAAAGTCCCTTTGGACCATGGATGGTGGTTAAAAAACCCCAAAGATGGAATAGACAAAATTCTGGTAAGGCGTTTGAAAAAAAGGAAAGAAATGATTATGTAGGCAGATTTGATGCATTAAAGGAGCAAGAGATAGAAGAGGAAAATGGAGAGCATTTGGAAAGGAATATTCATTCTAATAAGGAAAAGAAAAATGATGCTTACGTAAAAGGAGTGCAATTTTATGCCAGCATGGAAAACCAATAGAGAAACTATAATGCTGCTGCAAAGAATTTTACAATAAGTAAAACCTACAAAGGCAAGAACACTGATAATAGCAAAAGGAATAACCAAAATCAAGCAGGAAGCTCTAAACACAAACAACAACTCAGCACAAACAAATTTCACTTCTGAAGCAAAAAATCAAGTTGATACAGAGAAGCAAGAGAACACTCCAATAGATGCAACAAATAACAGAAGTAAAGAAGGAAGCCACAGTGAATACTGGAAACAATTCAGCAGGTTAGGGAAGAATATCTACAACAGCCATAAAGAGGGCAACGTTATCCCTCTGTTTGGCAATCTTGACCATCACACGAAAAACCTTATAGCCACCGCTATGGGGGGAGGAAGAGTAGAAGGTCAAACAGGAATTATCAAAGACAAACCACCTGAGAGTGAACAGGATACCAGGGTAGAGAACATTGGAGTGACAGATAGTCATATGCATGATGACAACTCTAGAGTCAAAGAGCAAGCTGATGCCGAGGATATTCGGCATATGGAGACTTAATTCTTCTCTTCTCTGTCCAGGGAGTCTCTTCCCTTGTCTTATTTTTATGTTTTCTAGTTTTTTTTTTCTTATGATGAATATTTTAATTTGGAATTGCAGATGAGCCTCTGCAAAGGGGTTCCACTCTATGCTAACTGATTTATATACTAAGTATAAGGCAACGTTTTGCATATTACTTGAGACCCATATTTCAGGGAAGAAAGCAGAGCTGATTATTAAAAAATTTGGGTTTGATAGCTGGTGTGTCAGCGAAGCTGAAGGCTTCTCGGGTGGTATCTGGTGTTTATGGAAGAAAGATCTTTGGAACATCAAACCCATTACTATACATAGACAGCTTATCCACTTGGAGGTTCAATGGAATAGAGAACCTCCTTGGTTCTTCACAGCTATTTATGGGAGCCCTCAAGTAGGAAATCGCAATGCACTATGGGATAAGTTGGAGGACATTGCTAATAGCATATCAGGCCCATGGTGTATAGGAGGGGATTTCAACTCTACTCTTACGATAAATGACACAGGGGGATCCTCCAACCTTTCTCTTGATACTTATAAGTTTCAAAACTGTTCAAATGTTTGCGGGTTGAAAGATTTGGGCTTCTCAGGGCCCCCTTTCACCTGGCAAAGAAGAAATATTAAGAGAGGCTTGACCGTTTTCTCAGCAATATTTCCTTCTCTAATCGTTTTCCTGATGTTGGTGTGAAGCATCTTCCTAAATTAAAATCTGACCATTTACCTATCCTTCTTGACTTTCAGGTAGCTAATGATGATGGGAGGGATAAACCCTTTCGATTCCTTGCACCTTGGATTCTGCATGAAGACTATAATAACTTGGTGAAAGGAAGTTGGAATAAAACTCAAGGGCTTGTTCAAAATGTCAGGAATTTCACAGCCCAAGCAAGGTTATGGAACAAGGACGTCTTTGGACACATCTTTAGAAAAAAGCAACGAATTCTGAACAGATTGGAGGGTATTAATAACAAGTTATCTTTTCACCCTAATCCTTTCTTAGAAAAGCTTCAAAATGATCTCATCAAGGAGTATGAGACCATCTCCATCCAAGAGGAAAGCTATTGGCAACAAATGTCTAGATGTAATAAAATTAACTTTGGTGATAAAAATACTAGATATTTTCATCAGAAGGCTAATGGAAGAAGGAGAAGGAATAAAGTTACTGCACTTAAAGATGAGGAAGGTAACTGGATTGATGATGTTGATGATTTGAAGAAATGGGGAGTGAATTTCTTTAAGGCTCTCTACTCGTCAGACGGGAATAATAAGCCTTACCCTATTAAAAACTGGTTCCCCAAGCTTCATGAAGAAGACTATGCTGAGCTTGCGAAGGAAGCCTCTAGAGAGGAAGTTAAAAATGCTATATTTAACATGGGAAGTTGGAAGGCACCGGGCAGCGACGGAATCCCAGCAAAATTTTTCCAACACTCCTGGGATATAGTAGCGGAATCATTAACCAGCTGGGTCAAGGACATCTTCCAAGACCCGAGGAATATCAGGGAAGTCAATCAAACACTGATTACTATCATACCCAAAAATCCAGCTCCGGAAAATTTTAGCCACTTCAGACCCATTAGTCTCTGTAACGTGTGTTATAAAGTGATCACTAAAATTGTGGCTTCTAGATTTAAAAATTTTATGCCTACTCTTATTGCTAACACTCAATCTAGCTTTGTGCCTGGCAGGGTTAGTGCGGATAATATTCTTGTGGTACAGGAAGTGGTCCATACTATGAGAAGCAAGAACCGAGGCAAAGGATTAATGGCGATAAAAATTTATTTAGAAAAGGCTTATGATAGATTAAACTGGAACTTTGTGGTGGATACTTTAAAGGATGCGGGAATCCCAGAGAACATTATCAACGTTGTTGCTTATTGCATTTCATCCCCAACTATGAATCTCCTATGGAATGGATCACCATTTGAAACGTTCTCTCCTACTAGAGGCGTTAGACAGGGAGACCCTCTTTCCCCCTACCTCTTTGTTTTATGTATTGAAAGATTATCACATATGATTAACAAAGTAGTAGAGAATAGAAAGTGGGAACCTATAATCCTTTCCAGAAACGGACCTAATATTTCTCACCTATGCTTTGCAGATGACTTGGTGCTGTTTGCCAAGGCGAGCTTGCAACAGGTTCGAGTTATTAAGGAGACCCTTCAAATATTCTGTGATAGTTCAGGACAAAAGTTCAACCTTAGCAAGTCGTGTGTCTTCTTTTCAAAGAACGTGAACCACAACATCAAGCAACAACTTAGCCAGGATCTTGGAGTGCCACTCACATCAAATCTAGGAAGATATCTAGGAGTCCCTCTCATTCACGAGAAATGCAACCAGTAACAATTTCAATTTGTGATTGATCGGATTCAATCCAAGCTGTCTTCTTGGAACAAGAGGACTTTATCTCTTGCCGGGAGAACTACGCTCGTCCAATCTGTCCTATCCACTATCCCTAGCTATTGTATGCAAACTATGAAGCTTCCAAAGGTGGTTTGTAATAAGATTGATAAGATTTGTAGGGATTTTCTCTGGGGAAGTAATGAAGAGGAAAAGAAGGTCCACCTTCTAAATTGGGACAAAATTTGTAGGACCAAGGAAGAAGGTGGATTGGGTATTCGAAAAGCTCACGAGACTAACCAGTTATTCCTTATGAAGCTGGCTTGGGGTCTCATTCATAATAAGGACGCCTTGTGGGTTAAAGTCATGAAGGCTAAGTACGGATGTGGGAATGGCAAGGTTCCAAAAGTTCACAAAAAAACTAGCAGTTCGAATGCGTGGCAAGGAATCACTTCTATTTGGGATAAGTTTTGTAATCAGCTCGTTTGGAGAATAGAAGATGGAAATGATATTTCTTTTTGGGAGGATCATTGGGTCCCAGGAATCCCTAAACTACGAGAAGCTGCTATTATGAACCTGGACGAGAACAGAATGGCAGAAAAGGTCAAAGATTATGCGGATGAGCATGGGAATTGGGATTGGGGGAAAATCTCTCATGTTCTGCCTGATGAGCTAATTAGTCATCTTCGCACCCTAAAAG
Source organism: Arachis hypogaea (assembly GCF_003086295.3). Classification (NCBI taxonomy): domain Eukaryota; kingdom Viridiplantae; phylum Streptophyta; class Magnoliopsida; order Fabales; family Fabaceae; genus Arachis; species Arachis hypogaea. The sequence goes on along the minus strand of NC_092046.1, from coordinate 8,198,957 downwards.
CCCCTAATGCCTCTACAGGGGAGGATTGTGTGAGTTGGGCTCCAGCAGCAGATGGAAATTTTTCTATCAGAACAGCTTATGATGCCTTTTTCAAGGGTAATAGTGAGAACAGTAACATATATAAGCAAGTTTGGAAATTAAAGATTCCCCAGAGATTAAAGTCTTTCAGTTGGCTTTTAACTCATGAAGCTCTTTTAACAAACAGCAAAAGGAAAAGCAGAGGATTAACTGAAGATAGTACCTGCCCCAGATGCCATCAGTTTGAAGAGACGATACTCCACGTTTTGCGGGATTGCCCTTTTATTCGCAAAGTGTGGACTAGTATCATTCCCAGAGATTACCAGGACACCTTTTTCTCTCAATCCTTCCACGACTGGTTGAGAAAAAATCTTCTGGAAGCATCTCCTTCTGTTAATGGGACACCTTGGCCCATAACTTTCACCACCACTTGTAACTTAGCCTGGAAAAGCAGAAACGAGCTTATTTTCAGTGAAGATAGTTTACCAAACACCCAATTCAGTCGCATTGCAGTTAATCTTGCAGATCATTATCACTTTGCCCTAAACCTAACAGAGGTCAGTACCAAAACCTTAAGACTTACCAGAAAGGAATCAATCGGATGGGAACCGCCGGAACAGGGATGGCTTAAACTGAACGTGGACGGCTCGGTGCTCCACCCTGGAAGTAGAGGGGCGTGTGGCGGCATTATCCGAAACTGGGAGGGCCGTGTGGTAGCAGGTTTCAGCATGAAGATTGGAAAGTGTACCATCACTACGGCAGAGATCTGGGGCTTTTATGTTGGCATTAAATTAGCAACGGAGATGAGAATCTCCAAACTTGTAGTTGAGTCTGATTCCAAATGTGCTGTGGAGCTAATTCAAAAGACATCAGTGGAGAAGCACTCTCAATCTACTCTAATTCGAGCTATTAAAGAGCTCCTAGTTGGCTTGGAGAGCGTCGTTGTCCGTCATATCTACCGGGAGGCAAATTTCTGTGCAGATGCTCTTGCTAAGGCAGGGCAAGAACAAGAAGATGGAGTCCATTGCTTCAAGCTCCCGCCTGCCATGGTCGCACATCAAGTGCTTGCTGATAGAAGTGGAATGAAATTCTCCAGAAGCGTTACGCTGTGATCTTTTGTTGTCCTGGGCCTTGGGCCCCGTTATACATAAAAAAAAAATCAATAAAATGCAAACTAGAAATTGTGCATAAACTCCATTTCATAGTATGAGTCAGTGATTTGCTGCCCCATTGAATACATGTGGAGAATAACCTTATATTATGCAGATAACACCATTTTCTAAACCACTTAGACATTACCATTCATGATTTATAGAGATAATGCAGAAATGAACCTCAAATCATTAACTTCAACATTCACCTTCACATGTGCCGGTGAATCAAGATCACTGCCATTGGAACCTACAGAAATCTGTGGAAAATGCAGAGTCCAGTGGTTTTCTTGACCTTTTCATCCTTTCTTGGAGCACATGATTATTGTTGAAGAGTATTTTGGTGTCAACAATGTGCGGAAAGTACTTGTTAATAGAGGTGATAAGCTCTTCAGGAGTCCCATTGTTATCCTTCAAGTGTTTAATTGAGATTAGCTTTGTTTCAAGAACACGTTTAGCCATCCAAAGATGGCAAATTTTATGCTAATAAGACAATAGTTCATAAACGTGTTATCCTTCAAATGTTTAATTGAGGATTAAGCTTTGCTTCAAGAACATGTTTAGCTATCTAAAGATTCTATACTAATACAAGGTCATTTCAAGTTTTCATTTCAAAATTCAGTTAGTTAACATGACCATTGCCTTATAGTCTGGAAAAAGTAATTCGCTTCCAAATATCATTGGCGATTTAGAACACACATCACAATTTTAAGGCAAACAAATTCAATAATATATTTCCCAGAAGTAACTTCAGTTCATCCTTTAAGTCTGTATATACAACCATATGTTGTGAACCAGAATCTTCGCTATTCTACACATACATATGACAGATCTTGAAAGTTTTTTTGATGACCTGAAATTTTCAATGTATAATCAGATTAATTTGTTCTTCTTGACTTTGCTCCTGTAATAACCCATCACGCCATATACTGAATTTGTTTTTCTGCTTCCCTTTCTTGCTCTCTGAATAAATAAGATATTCCTGACATTATACAAGTGCGCAAAATTCTCAAACCATAGAACTATTAAAGTAGTGAAGAATTATGCATGTAGGAAAATCGCCTATTTCAAATAGAGAAATTCTTGAAAGTCAGCAACTTTTAGTATTTTTTGTCATCATTTGACTAGCACAAATACCAAATTGTCAATTTTACTAATTTATATGTGCAAATTCTGAAAAAAACGTGGATATAAATTATATTGATTTATGGGTGCAAACGGTATTGATTTATGTGTGCAAAACTCTAATAAATATAGGTGCAAATTATATACTTCATCTATGTAAAACGTATGTAAATATGAGTGCAAATTATTACTGACTAAGTGCTGGCCAAAAATAATAATATTTGTTGGTAATGTAACATTGATTTTTCAAAAATTAATGTATATCAAAGATTTTTTTATGATCAACAAATCCAAAATTCCTCCAAGTTTGGTTAGTCCCTCAGAACGTTCAATGTCCCAGAAATTTTTTAGTTTCCTATAAACCTAATATTCATATAGCTAGAGCCCTTAATTTATCACCATTGAACCATGCAAGCATCTAATCTATCAAGTGAAGCAGGTGCATGTGTGTCCTTTTAAAGCGGAAAAGAGCATGCAACAACTAGTTCCTTTAACACACAAGATTAGTCGTACAAGAAATTGAAAAAGAAATTGAGTAGAAAACTAAAAGAATTACACCCATTTACCACTAGTTCCTTTTAACACACAAGATTACAAGAATCAATCTCATTATACAACTACAATAATTCGCATCAATCAACCAAGTTTCCATTAATTACGGTAAACCATCAAGGAATTATTCAGTACATAAAACTCAATTACCATTGTATTACTTTCTAAGAGAGAAAATCTCTCGTGAACGAATTTAGAAAATTTTAAAGACTAATTTGACTATTAACTTAAAAGTAATCCATCAAAATTAGCCACAATCAGAAGTTACCGATCAAGACATAGTTACATAACCATAAACCCTAAACCCTAAAATATCTAATGAGTAAAGGATATCTTTTGTTCCTAACATTTATGATTTTTTTAAAAATATCTCTAATATTTAATTTTATTTAAATTTGTCATTAACATTTTTTATTTATTCAATTTTGTTCCTAATGTTTTTTATTTGTAAACTACCTTTGAATGATTTTAATTTTGTCTCTAAAATTTTAAATGGAATTAACGTTTAAAGATAATTTTTATGTAAATAAAAAATATTATGGATAAAATTGAGTGAAATTAAATGTTAGAAATATTTTCGAAAAAAAATTACAGACGTTAAGGACAAAAAGTATACTTATGAAAGATTACCATGAGTTCATAACACGTAGCGGAAGAAAAGAAAGTAATCCTAAAGATCTATTTTGTATTTAAATTTTATTCAAATAAACAATATATAGATCATCTAAATACCTATGTACGCTAATAAAAATCACTTTCTCCTTCGATGGTACGAAGGCGCTATGCGTATCCACATTGAGACCAACCTTTGTTGTCAACTCCTTAACCAATGGACATCTGATCTAAATTGAGAAATCTCTTGCAACTCTTTGCACGCCATAAAATTCTTCTCCAAGAATTAGGCTCACATACATTTATGTGTGTAGAGGTAAAGGAATAAAACTCATGTTATTCTCTTCTATTTCCTCGACTCTTGGCATACATATATATAGTATTGAGATTTGTTACTGATTTTAAATTTGAATCTCAATTCAAATTTGAATCATATCTTATTATTTTAAATTTGAATCTTTCAAATTTATGAATCATATCATAATAATTTGAAACAGAATCAGTTAGGATCTTATCCAAACTTAGAATATAAATTTAGAAATAAAATAACTAATTATTCTCAAATCTCATTTAATATTCTCAATTATCATACTATTATTATATTCTTGGTGCTAGCAAAGAATAAAATAATATTCTATTTGAATTAATATAATTATTTATTTGATCAAATCAAAATAAAAATTAAATAATTCTACAGCAAAGGTTAGAACACTCGTTAGTGTGTGACCCTATAGATTCAATACTAAGGGGGTAATAAATTAGTCGTACTAAATTTACTAATTAAGGTTGGCGACTAGCAACACTCCTCAATAACCCGATAGTATGAAGTAATATATTTTTACTAAGAACCTGAGAAGAACAAAGTATAATTCATTCCATCTTTTTAACTCTTGGTTAACCCTTAGAGTATGGTTTAATTGTCAAACTTTAACTTATTACCATTATTATAATGAACTATAAATGACGTAAGAAACTCATTTCTTCAATCATTCAATCTCCTTGGCCAAGGTTTTATTTAACTCTAACTCTTTACCGAGAGTTGACGGATTCCTTATTGGATAATCATTAATTCTACAAATATTTAAATTATACCCAATATCCATTCAACTAGCACCCTAGGGTATTAGGTGTCCGGAATCAAAATATAATAAATACATTGTTAATTACTATGACAGTCGTAGGGAAAAAAACTATTTACTATGTTCATCTTGAGAATATCCTATTGACAAATATGCGATAATTATAACCATTAGAAATTTTCAAAGTAAGTCAGTTTAATGGTGATATCTCTATATATATATAATTTAATAAAGGAGATCTATTAATTTTCATCCAATGAAGACCATTATATATATATATATATATATATATATATATATTGATCTTTTCGGATTATTAATGTCATTTTTGATAATCCTATGACCATGAACAATTTAGATTAAATTATAAATATTTATTTCTCAATATTATGATCACTATCACAATGATAAATCTCTAAATTTAATTAAGGACCTTCTTGATTTCAAACCAACAAGGATCAGTGATTGGAGACTGTGGGTTCTGGGACGGGATAGAGTGGGTTTGACACTTTCAATGGAGAAGGGAACTGCGTCAATGGGAAACAGATACATTAGATTAGATGCTTCAAGTCTTGCAATCTGTTAGATTGATAGCAGAAGTGCAAGACAGAGTAGTGTGAAAATTTGATAAGGAAGGCGTTTATTCCACTAACTCATTTGTGCAGGTTATGCAGGAAGAGACTTTGGATGAGGAGCTTTTGAGATATAAATTTACAAAGAAAATTTGGAAAGGACTAGTTCCGCCTCGAGTAGAGCTATTCACTTGGTTTGTCTTGATAGGCCGGGTCAATACAAATGATCGGCTATGTAGGTTGAAAATTCTACAACAGAACGATAATTTGTGCGTGTTGTGTAACAAAGAAGTAGAAAATTTACAACACTTATTTGTTACTTGTGAGTTCTCTTGACAGGTGTGGTGTGCTGGATATCAGAGTTTGGACAGAAGTGGACTGCACCGGATTCCTTGAAAGATCACTTTGAGAGTTGGAGATTGATGCCGCTAAGAAAAGAGTTGCACAGGAGTTGGATGGTTGGATTTTTCTCAGTTATGTGGAACATTTGGCTACGATGGAATGAGATTATTTTTCAGAGTAAGACAACAGGAGTTTGAGATTGTGTGGCTCAATCATTCTCATGTGCTACGAACTGGTGTAGTCAATAACTCATGTTGTTGATAGCTATGTCGGAGATGACACAGGAGTTATTTGATTGTTTTATTTTTTCCTGTATTATTTTGCTCCATTTCGATGTTGAACTTTTCCTTTCAAAAAAAAATTAAGAACATTGTTATATTAACAATTTAACATTTTAATATAATAATAATAATAAATTATTTGACATATAATTAATTGAACTGTGATCATACTATTTATTCCTAATCCTTTGCCCTTATCTAATTTAATTAACAATCCTTTACCCACGTTTATTTAACAATCTTAGATTTTTTTTTAAACAACCTCCCCTAAACCTTGAACATTTTCACCGTTTAAGATTCAATTAAATCCCACCATCCCTGAACCTCATATATATTAAAAGATTTCCATCACCATCACTTCTATTATAATTACAGTAGTTATGTTCAATCCTTAAGTTTTCAAACGTTAGGTTATCAAACAAAGTTTTGAATCCTAATTTCCCTGTTCTCTCTCTTCACTCACTCATTCACTTTCACCTCTTCCTCTGCTTCTTATAAAAGGACAAGGGGATAATGTAGGTATGAATTATGATATTTGAATATAAATAATATAAGAATATAAATTTTTACTCATTAGCTGGCCCATGAATTTAAGTAATCATTATAATTAAAACTGTTAAAGATTCTTAAATTCTAATTTTCCCTTATTTCCAGTTATTTGAATTTTAAATTCTAATTACGTACAACGTTTAATTATGCGAAAGAGAAAGTTTTAGGGATCAGCATTTTTATTAAAATCTAACTAACATTTAATCATAAAAAAATATGTAATTTCACACTATTAAATATAATTATACCATTAAAAATACTAATGATAATTATTTAATAACTATAAATTATAAAATATGCTAACTCCCTAACACTACTATTATTCAAAAAATTATACAAAATTTTAAATAATCAAACTTAATTTAAAAAAATTAAATTTAAATATCTTTATTAAACCATTTTCAAAATTAACAACACTTTCTCTTCTCATATATATTGAACACTATCTATCTAACGTAACACTTTCAAATTCTGTAGAACAATAGAACTTGAATAAGTACTACGTTTGAATAGATATTCAGCATGAAAAAGATGACAAAATTGTGTGGGGAATTAAAATCTTTCTTTTCTACATAGTATATTAAGTTGCGTTTGTTTTTAAAAATAGGATAAAATAAGACGAATAAAACATAAATAATAGAAATACAAAATTTTGTGTTCTCATATTTTGTTTGATAATAAATTAAAATAAATTATAAAAATTTAATTTATTTTTATTTTTTTCGTTCAAAAAAATTGAGAAAAAAAATGTAATAATAAAAATATAATTATGAAAAATTAACAAGAATAATAAAAAAATAAAAAATGAAAAAGTATAGGAAAATAACTCTCCTACAAACTAACATAAGCCAACTCTATTATAATTTAAATTTTATAAATAAATAAAATTTAAAAATCAAAATTAAAAAAAGATTCTTTCTACATCTATTCTAATCACATTTATAATACTCAATAAAAACAATCCATAAAAAACCTAATCATTTTCCATTTATTTAGAAACAATCAAATCTCTCCCTCCTCAAACCTGACGTCTCCACGCATTTTTGATGCCGCCACCCACCGACCACCATCGCATCTTTCGTCGCGCTGCGCGGCCTCTTCCACGCATCTCGTCGTCGTCCTTCTTTCGTCGACGCCGTCACCCACCGTCCCGACGCATTTGCACCGCTGCGGCTCCCATCCGTTGCGACGCAGCCACCACCAGTCCCCCATTCGCGACGCGCGATCAACTACTCCAATCCATGGCGATTCCTCCACTCGTGATGCGTGGCTTCCTCCTTGCAACGCGCCACCACGAGTCTCCCACTGTACATGCAACACCGTCCAAGGTGTCGTCGCCGGTCACCCAATGGCTCTTCTTCTTCTCCTCTCCTATTTGGTTTTGAATGATTCTTTTAACTAATTTTTTATGTTTCTTTTTCCTAAATTTTGGATGATTCTTTTTCCCATGTTTTGTATGTTTTTTTCTTAGGATTTAGATGATTCTTTTTTCTATGTTTTGTATGTTTTTTTCTTAGGATTTAGATGATTTTTTATCTTATATTTTGGTGTGTTTTTTTTTTTAGTTCCGACGTTTTTTTTTTTAAGAGAAATTAAGGTTTGCGCAATAAATGGTAAAAGATGAATTAGAGTAAAAAGAGGTAATTAATAATCATTAATTTTGTATTTTTAAAAAAATAAAATTTAAATAATTAATAATTAATGATAATTAATTAATATAGAATGTAGTTTAAATATATTTGTTGGCTTGTTGTTGGCTATACCCTTCTTGGTTTTCTAGCAGAATTCATAAAAAATAAATTATGTCCGTTGTTAGTGTCTCTGTATCCTTTCTATTAGGATAGACACAAAATATATTAATTCAGTATCTCTAGATACAAAATCTTTATCTATATCTCAACTGTCAAATATAATTTTATATCTCTATATCTTATCTTAATGTGCTGTTTCTATAAACAAATACCGCCTTATATACCATTTGGATTAGTAGGAAAGGAATAAAATTGTGTTTGAGAGTAGATTTCCAAATGCTTTTAAATTGTGAAATTGGGACTTCGCTCTATTGGAGCTTTATTGGAGAAAAAAAAAGCTGTTTGTGTTGTGTTAGTTTTTAAAATTTTTGTACAGACGTGAACTTTCTACGTTGTATTGCCTATGATGATTATCTCCTTTGTTTTTGAGCTTGTATTAAAAAAATTAAGAATAAAAATAAAATATTTATATTTAACATATTAATATTTTTTATTTGTTAACTAATTTAAAAAAATTTTATTATATTTTTTTAGATACAAATATATATACATAATATAAAACAAACTCTTATCCATGCTGATAAGAAAAAAAATAAAGAAAACACAAACAATCAAACTAAATAAAAAGATACATTAAAATTGAAAAAAAATAAAATAAATATATTGAAATTGAATACAAAGAGAATCACTCTACTTTTTACCTAATTTTTTAATACGGTAAAAAAAAGGACTCCTCAACTTAATTTATCCAAGCCATAGTTTGGAAATTGAATCGAAAGAATTCACTCAACTTTTTATCCAATTCCACGATGTAATAAGAGAGACTCACTCAACCTCACTTGTTCACACTATAGTTTCATTATGAAACCAAAAGGAAAGTTTCACACCTCTAATCACAATAACAATTATAATAATTTATAAAATATTTATAATCTCTTATTAGTTAACATAAAAGTCTAATTTAGTAAATAAATAAACAAAATCAAAATTCACCAAACTAAATTGAACATTTAAAAAATATAAATTAATATCTTTTAAATAATATTTGATCTCTTTATATAACAAACATTTGAAACATATATCATCCTCTTCTTCTTTAAAAAAGATTTGTCTTTGAATCTTGTCGTTGAAAAATTAATATATGAAAAAAATAAATATAAAAAAATATTTTTTATTTTTTTATTTTTAGATAATTTATTACAAGCTCGACCTTTAATAAAAAAAAGAGAGAAGAGGGCCACTTAGAATTTTTAGTATTCCTTTAAACATTGCCATCAAGAATAGGATAAGACTCGTCACAACAATCAACAACCAAACAAAAATTACTAACAAGGTAAGCAACACCACTAAACTAACATTACATCTCTTTGCATATGTTGCATGTGCTCCTTGTCTTTTAATTACGGCCAATTTTATGATATTTTTTATTTGGTGTCTAATTTTTATCTAATTTATCTTTTATAATAATTTTTAAATATTTTAAACCTTTTTTATTTTTATATTTTAAAATTTAAAATTAATTATTTAATTTTTTTAATAATTTTTTTTAGACACCATACCAAACAACTTTAATTATATATAATGTACCCAAAAACTCAGCTTCTTCAAGGCCAAAGTTTCCCACTATTTTCTTTCACTGAATTTATTGTTATCCTTAAATATTACTAGAGTTGATAATGGGTAGGGTAGGGTAGGATTTGGGCTTTACCCTAATCTTATCCATGAATTGAAAATTTTTTTAAAATTCTATCCTATTTTATTCGCGGGTTGAGAATCTCTCAACCCTAATCCTATCCACACCCTAAAGTTCTAAACCCTACCCTATCCGATCCTACCCGAAGAAAAATAAATTTTTTTTAAGTAAATATAAAGTTCAACCATTTCAAATTTCATACATATTAATAAAATACTAAATTCAAATTAAAATTAAAAATAATAAAATTTTAAATAAATTCAATATAAAATTACAAATAATATGATCATCAACTAACTTAGTGGTTATTTCAAGTTTTTATAAGAGAAAAATTGTGAGTTCAACACTCACTTTCTTCACTATATACATAACTTTTACATATATATTATATAATATATTAGGGGTACAGATAAAGTAGAGTAGGATATACCCTGAACCCGTACTCTACCTTACCCGCAGGCAAACTCACACCCTACCCTACCCTACCAACAGCGAATCAGGTAGACAACCTTATCCAAACAGATTAGTTTAAATTGAATATTCGCAGATAGAATATATATTACCAGCCCTAAATATTACACAATAATTCTTCCACAATTGTTTAGTTGCATATGTTCTATTCTCTTAAAATTCTTTGAATTCTCTGATCCGAGCTTGTTTGGTTACTACCATTTATCCAATCCACAATCCTCCTTTTGCCCAAGACCTTTAACATTTTTCTTTTGTTTTTTTTACATTGTATATTTTTTTTAATAATAAAATTCAACAAGACTGACAAAATAATAATAAAACATAAATAAAAGAAATAAGAACGACAAAAATATAAAGAATACCGTGAGAGATACTAAAACTCCTTTTTTTTAGGATATAAAAAGAATAAATATAAATTAATAAAAATTAATCTAATATCTAAAATTTAATACTAAATGATAAAAAAAGATAAACAAAAATATAATAATTCAAACTGAATAAAAAATACATTAAAATAAAAATAAAAAATAAAAAAATAAATTGAAATTAAATATAAAGACAATCACTCTACTTTCTATCCAATTTTTTGATGCGACAAAAAATAAACTCCACAATCTAACTTATCCACACCATAATTTGAAAATTCAATCGAAGGGACTCACTCAACTTTTTACCCAATTTTTTTATGTAACAAGAGAGTGACTTACTCAATCTCACTTATCCAAACCATGGTTTCATCACGAAATGTAAAAGTGCTTTGGCACTTCTCTAATCACTCTATAATGGCTATAATAATTTATGAGATATGTATAACTTTTTTATTTTAACTTATGAGTAAACTATCATTTCTACCTATGAAAGTTTTAAACGCTGACAAATTTACTTATAAAAAAAATTAAAATTATACTCATAAAAATTGAATTTTGTACGACAAAATTATTCAAACACTAAAAGTTAACTAAAAATTTCAAATTGTCCTTCTCTTAACCCTAATCTCAACCCTCTGCCCCCAAATTTTAACCCTCCTTTTGTTATAGATTTCACCACCTCGTTTGCCAACATCACCGCCACCAACCATTAACCCCAAATTTCAATCCTTCCATTATTCTATACATATCACAAAGAATAATATAAGTTAAGATAAAAACCAAGACAACTACTCATCGATCACCATCATCATTTTCTTCTAAGCCTTATTATGTATCATCATGAAAGTGAGATTGAAAAATTATAATAATGATGAAGAGTAATAGGTATGTGTTGCTGAAACGAAAATTGTAGTTAGTTATGTAGCTAAGTGTGGCATTTATGTTTTTTTTTTTGCACTTTGACATTATACTATCTTGTTTCCTTTAATTTTGCCTACTTCCAGAGAAAATGCATATTCCTCATCTGCAGCGCCATTTTCGTTCTTCTCACCAAAACCTCTTTTTCCAGTCATCAAGAACATGAAGATAAAGAAGAAAAAGACACCCTACCACCACCACCAAATTGTGACAACGACGTTCACATGCTAGTTAGTTATTTCTATTGCTACGACTCTACCTCAAGAATAAGAGACAACAGAGAATGACGCTACAAGAAATAGTGTAATTATCGACGCCAAAAATCGATGGCCAAATTTTACGCCAATATTTTTCGACGGCTTATCGTCGATAAAATGAAAAAAAAATATTAAAAATAAAATATTAAAATCGACGACAACGTCATCTATTATTTTGGCAACTTTCTAACATTTTTTTGGTGACTAACTTTCTAACATTTTAATACTATTGTCACATTACCTACTAAATAGAAGATAAAAATTTTTTTCTTTAAAATCGACGAGTTATCTATTTTAATAACTAAAATATCGATAACTTTTGTTGTTGATAAATTTAAACTATAGAAATCTCTTCTCTGAAGTGAATGAAGGACGATATAGATTTATTATATAAAATAAATGGTTAGAATGTTTATTTTTATTTTAACTAAAATCGACCAAATTGCCGTCCATTTTTATCAACCAAAAAATAAATCCCTCGCACGTTTGCTTCCCGCGTCCCTCGTTTCACTTATTTCCCCAAAATTTAACACTAACCTTCCAGAGAATCAAAGTTCAGAGGCTTCTTCTTCTCCTCCAACTCCAACGCCTGAGAGTAGAGACCATAGACGGAGTCACGGTCACGGAGAGAGGCAGAGAGCAGAGCTTCTTCTTCTCCGACGCCTGAGAAAACCTGTCGTCCTCCGCCTGAGAGCAGAGCTTCTTCTTCTTCTCCTCCGCCGAGTCCTCCGCCGCGCCATTCTCTTCATGTAAGTTCCCCCCCCCTCTCTCTCTCTCGCTCGCTCTCTCTCTCTCTCTCTATCACTCGTATCACATTGTGATTTGTGAATCTGCATGTAAGTTCTTCTTCTACAGACTCTATCACTAGAGCATGTCGCAGTCGCAACTTCTTGTAAGTTCCTCTCTATCTCTCTCTCTGATTATTATATTTATTTTTGCAATTTTTGTATCTACTATTTTCTTGATGAAATTCTGAATTTGCGTTTGTTAAACCTAATTAGCATATCAATTCACCACATTACTTCAGCTCAACTAGTTTGACACATTAGTTTTACAATGTGATAAATAAAACAAAATTTAAAGGAAAGAAAGAAAAATCATTTGCTTGCTTAGTATTAGGAAAAGGTAGAGTTCTAACTTCAGATTCAGTTACAGATTTCAAGTAAAGAAAGTACTGTGTATTATTTAATTAATCTTCATGAATATTGCTCATAATATTAATTGCTCTGTTTATTTCGATTTACTTATTGAAATTTCATCTTTTCTGCTAGTCACTATGGTTTGGTAGGATTCCTATTTGATTTGACATTTGTTTTGGTAAATTTATGCTCTGGATTTACTAATTTGTTGTTTATTTTGCTTTTGTTAATGTGGAATCTAGCTTGGCATGGGGAATTCCGGAGTGTATTTTCGAATTTTTGTTTTCTAGTTTTCTTATAGAAAATTTCATCCGTTTTCAATAGCCTTGTGTAAAATCTTTCATTGAATTTTTTCGTTCCATGTATTTTGTGTAATAGTGTAGAATTCTGCTGGATTATTGATGGAGCATCTGGTGGCATACTTCTGCTTTAGTCTTGGCATAAGAGATTTTTATCAGTGCCTGCAAAGAACATTATGCAGGTAAAAGTTTAAATTCTCCTTCCTTACTTGTTTTCAATTATCTTAGATACTCAATTAACTAATGGATTTAGCACTATTGGTATAACCTTCTGAGTCCCACCAGACTTGTTACGGGCATGGCTCAAGGCACCTCTAGTCTTTTAAGCAACACAGTGTATGCCATCAGTGATGCGGCTTCCCAATTCAGTAAAGCTGCACGCAAGGTATTTCTTGCTTTGCCATTGAGAAACTTGTTAATAAACTCGGGTGTTCTTGTCATTGAGAAATTTTGAGGTATTTAGCTGAGGGTGAGGGTCTATTTGCTATGGTATCTGATGAGCATATTACTACATTATTCTGAAGTTTTCCCTTTTTATTTATTTGGGGATTTTTCATTTTTCTAAACATTTGCAAGATTCAGAAACTCCATGTAAACAGCAAATTTTATATTCATCTGTGCTGTAACTTGCTAGAGGTATTCTGCTAAGTTTATGTACCATAGTGAGGGAAATATGATTGAGGAAGTTTTAAGCTTTTCAGGGACTCAAAAAGAGTTGAACTTTAGTGCTTGTTAGCATATGGGGGTTATAACCTTTTCCGCTGAGTTATCTACTTATTCTATTGAATTTGGTTACATAGTTTTCTTCAGTTTGACTATTATTTTATATATAAGACACAGCAAAATCAGTGTTTGAGAGTATATGTTTGTTTATGCTAGCTTTTATGATTCTCTAAGCAGTATCAATTTTAAAGTGTATTAAGCTAGGATGCTAACTTTCAACACAATTCCCTTATCATAAACTAGGTTAAATACCATAACATTCAACACAATATACATAAGAAAGCATTAAAAACACAAAATAATTTGCACTTTGTCAGCAGGGGAATTTAGATCATGATCATTATTAAAGCTATATCACTGAAACAGTGCTTCACAAATAAGTGAGAAGTTTCTCAATTCACAAATCTACTTGATAACTTGGGCTTTGATGTTTAGAGTAATAAACTTTACCTGATTATTTTGGGGTGCAACATCAATTTCTGTTATCCAAACTGGTGAACGAGTGGCAACAAGTGTATCAATGGAAGCTTTTATATATGACAAATTAGGAGGAAAATTAGGAAAATGTACTAATTAGGAACTTGGGAATTTGGTCTAAGACATGTTCCAATAACTCCTCCCCTGTTCTTTTTATATTATGTATGCTAGAGAAGGAACTTGGAAATTTGGTCTAAGACATGTTAATACCAGCAATGATTCTTTAAAGGGCCAACTATCATGTCAATTTCGCTTGAATGGTGCCCAAAACGTTGTTCCTCCCACGGCGAATGTAAATTCTCTTTCGATGCTAGCGGATTGACATCATACAGGTTTATTTAAGCCCTTCTCAATCTGTTTTTTCTTTAAATTGCTAAATTGAAACCATAAAATTCCTTGTAATGACTGAGACATTGTATCTTATACATTTGTTCTCCAACTTACTAAGTAATTTACCATTCTACTTGTTTATTTTCTTGACTCAACTTCTGTTCCTATGATCGAAACCATGGAGGCTTTGACTGTAGCATTGAAATTGTAACTCATCAAGGTGCTTGCTTGTATCAAGGTTCAACTATTTGCATTTTCCTTTCCTTTCATTGTAATGTTATCTGTAGGACATGTTCGACAATCAATTTTTCTCATTGCATCGAATGCTGCAGCCATACTTCCTCCCTATTGGGCCCTTAGGAACACGGTTGTTCTTTCCCTTACTCTTGTCGACTCTTTCTTTTCTCCTTCTAGTTTAGATTAGCACACAGTTCATAAATAAAAAAATATTAAAGGTTTGACGACTTTGTTCAGTTAGCAATGCTAAAGGACATCATCAAATCTTTTTGTTCAGCTACATGTTGAGGACAAAGCACTCCTTTTATTTGTGTTAACACGGTGATTTTCTTTTAATTTAAGGATGATTTAAATAAGCAACAAAACAGTTTATTCATTATATAGAATTCTATGTGTTACTAAATCAATAACTTGTTTATGCAGGCATTAGCAAAATGGGTTTTGTTCACATCCAGTGGAATTTCAAGTGGACTATATCATGCATGTGATGTTGGCACCTGGTGTGCATTAAGCTATAATGTCCTATAGGTTAGCACTAATGGATTTGAACTAATCCTTGATGGACTAACTTTCACTTTACTCGTGTCCGTTCATGGACTTTTGGCTCTCCTTCATGGCTGTGATTAGCACTTTTCTTTATCTTGCTACTATTGATGAAGTATTTAAGAGAGCAATCCACACAGTTATTGCTATCCTTACAGCCCTATTGGCAGCAACAAAAGCAACCAGGTATTTGAACCAGTAGAATAATATGAGAACACGTGCATTTTCATATTTGTTCATTTGTGGTAGTGATGCTACTAACCCTTGTATAAAGTATCAACAAATTTATAGTAATGTGCATATTTTTATGTCTATGGGTGTCTCATATTTAGATGAATATAAGCTTGAATCTTGAATCTTTAAGTTAGAGGATTATTTATTATTATTTTGATAAGTTTGTAAACTTATTATCTAATATTTAGTATAATATTAGATAATAAGGGTACTTTGCAACTTTTTATTTATGCAATACTTCTTTGCCTTTTGATCCCTATATTAATTTCCACAATCTTCAATTATAATGATTTGCATCATTAGGTTGGAACTGTCGAAGGCTTAAATTGTTACTATGCACATAGAGAGCAGAACCCTACTTTCCAGAGGCGGATCTATTGGATGTTGGATCTGTGAGTAAATTTCAACTATTATTTCACTAATTAGCACCATTGTGGGGGAAAAGTTCATATTGAGGATAACTAAATGTTGAATATTTTGTATTATTAGTGGATTGTAATTTAAATAGAAAGGGAGTTGTAATCTTCACTTGTCAAGTTTATTGAATTGAATAGCATTGAATATTTTGTATTATTAGTGGATTGCAATTTAAACTAATATAAGTCTAAGTTTAATTATTTATCTTGGCTTGAGTCTTTATGTTAGATGATTATTTATTATTTTGATAAGTTCGTAAACTCATTATCTAATATTTATATTTAAAAATTTATTTTTCTTGTTATCTAATATTCTGTATAAATTTTTTTTATATTTAAAAGTTTATTTGCATTAATTGTTTACTATTTTTCAAATAGAAAAAATAATTAAAAAATATAGCTATTAAAATTGATGGTAACGTTGTCGCTTTTTAAATTTAAAATAGACAAAGGATTTGTCGGTATCTAAATAATTAAATCAACGGTTATTGTGTCGATTTTATTGAATCAAATATCGACAAAAGCATTGTCGGTTTTATATAATATCGACGTCAATGTTGTCGATTTTATTAAGCGGGTAAAATTCACAAACTCATTATAGACGGAAATATTGTCGATTTTATTGAATCAAATATCGACAGAAATGTCGTCGATTTTATATAATAATATCGATAGCAACGTTGTCGATTTTAGTAAGAAGGTAAATGAAGGATTACCAAGTTTAAAATAACAAGATATGATTTAAATTTGAATTGAGAATCAAATTTAAAATCAGTAACAAATCTCATACTTTATATATGTATGCCAAGAGTAGAGGAATGTGAAAGAGACGAGAATAAAACACAAGGGTTTTATTCCTTTACCTCTACACACATAAA
Organism: Arachis hypogaea; assembly: GCF_003086295.3. Taxonomy (NCBI): domain Eukaryota; kingdom Viridiplantae; phylum Streptophyta; class Magnoliopsida; order Fabales; family Fabaceae; genus Arachis; species Arachis hypogaea. The sequence goes on along the minus strand of NC_092046.1, from coordinate 8,181,942 downwards.
TGTATGTGAGCCTGATTCTTGGAGAAAAATTTAATGGCGTGTAAAGAGTTGCAAGAGGTTTCTCAATTTAGATCAGATGTCCATTGGTCAAGGAGTTGACAGCAAAGGTTGGTCTCGGTGTGGATACGCATAGCGCCTTCGTACCATCGAAGGAGAAAGTGATTTTTACTAAAGCGTCTAAAGGTATTTAGATCTGATCTATATATTGTATATTATTGGAATAAAGTTTAAACACAAAATAGATCTTTAAGGATTACTTTCTTTTTTTCCGCTGCGTGTTATGAACACATGGTAATCCTTCAGTGGTATCAGAGCTTTGGCTTTTTTGTGTTTAAATTTTTATTACTATATTTCTAAAAGTTTGTGAATTAATAAGATTAATTCAAATATTTTTTAAGCATATGATGTAATTATTTTCATTGAGATGGGTTTTTAATAAATTAATAGTTAATTTATTTTAGTTTTGATTATTTAATTGTGATTAAATTATCATCCTTTTAAAAATAATAGTTATGATTTTAATCAACTATTTGATTTGATTTTATTTCATCGTGACTTTGGTCACGTAAAAGAAATAAAATGTAAAATATCTTTTGTTTGTTTCTTATATATATAAGTGTATATATAAAGGTCAAATTTGATTTGATAATTTTTTAAGACTAAACGTTAGTACATGAAAAATCAAATTTTGATTTGATTGAAATGTTTTGAACACTATAATTTTAGAAATTAATAAATAAATAAAATCAAATAAAATATTTTATTATAAATATAACTTTTATATTAAAAGAATGATTATTTAATCACAATTAAATAATCAAAACTAAAATAAATTAACTATTAATTTATTAAAAACCCATCTCAATGAAAATAATTACATCATATGCTTAAAAAATATTTGAATTAATCTTATTAATTCACAAACTTTTAGAAATATAGTAATAAAAATTTAAACACAAAAAAGCCAAAGCTCTGATACCACTGAAGGATTACCATGTGTTCATAACACGCAGCGAAAAAAAAGAAAGTAATCCTTAAAGATCTATTTTGTATTTAAACTTTATTCCAATAATATACAATATATAGATCAGATCTAAATACCTTTAGACGCTTTAGTAAAAATCACTTTCTCCTTCGATGGTACGAAGGCGCTATGCGTATCCACACCGAGACCAACCTTTGCTGTCAACTCCTTGACCAATGGACATCTGATCTAAATTGAGAAACCTCTTGCAACTCTTTGCACGCCATTAAATTCTTCTCCAAGAATCAGGCTCACATACATTTATGTGTGTAGAGGTAAAGGAATAAAATCCTTGTGTTTTATTCTCGTCTCTTTCACATTCCTCTACTCTTGGCATACATATATATAGTATGAGATTTGTTACTAATTTTAAATTTGATTCTCAATTCAAATTTAAATCATATCTTGTTATTTTAAACTTGAATCTTTCAAATTTATGAATCATATCATAACTCAATTTGAAACAGAATCAGTTAGGATCTCATCCAAATTTAGAATTCAAGTTTAGAAATAGAATAACTAATTATTCTCAAATCTCATATAATATTCTCAATTATCATACTATTATTATATTCTTGGTGCTAGCAAAAAATATAATAATATTCCATTTGAATTAATATAATTATTTATTTGATCAAATCAAATTAATAATTAAATAATTCTACAGCAAAGATTAAAACACTCGTTAGTGTGTGACGCCATAGGTTCAATACTAAGCGGGTAGTAAATTAGTCATACTAAATTTACTAATCAATGTTGGTGTCTAGCAACACTCCTCAACGACCCGATAGTATGAAGTAATATATTTTTACTAAGAACCTTAGAAGAACAAAGTATAATTCCTTCCATCTTTCCAGCTCTTGGTTAACCCTTAGAGTATGGTTTAATTGTCAAACTCTAACTTGTTACCATTATTATAATGAACTGTGAATGACCTAAAAAACTCATTTCTTCATTCATTCAATCCCCTTGGCCAAGGTTTTATTCATCTCAGTCATTATAATCATAGAGCTCAAACTCTTTACCGAGAGTTGACGGATTCCTTATTGACTAATCATTAATTCTACAAGTATTTAAATCATACTCAATATCCATTCAACTAGCACCTAGGGTATTAGGTGTCCGGAATCAAAGTATAATAAATACATTGTTAATTACTATGACAGTCGCAGGTCAAAGGAAACTCTATTACTGTGTTCATCTTGAGAATATCCTATTGACAAATATACGGTAATTATAACCATTAGGAATTCTCAAAGTGAGTCAGTTCAATGGTCATATCTCTATATGCACCATCTATATATATAATTTAATAAATGAGATCTATTAATCTTCATCTAATGAAGACCATTATATATATATTGATCTTTTCGGATTATTAATGTTCTTTTTAATAATCCTATGACCAAGAACAATTTAGATTAAATTATAAAAGATTTATCTCTCAATATTGTGATCACTATCACAATGATAAATCTCTAAATTTAATCAAGGACGTTATTATATTAATATTTTAACATAATAACAATAACAAATTATTTGACACGTGATTGACTGGATTGTGGTCATACTACTTATTCCCAACAGTAAAATTCCCCAAACTCATATTATAGACGAAAATGTTGTCAATTTTATTAAATTATTATCGACGGCCGGGTAAGCCGTCGATTTTATTAGAATTTTAAAAAATCGACAAATTTAATAGCGACCATCTCCGCCGTCTATTTTGCCGTCGATTTTTAATATTATCAACGATCTAGCCGTCGATTTGGCCGTCGATTTTAACGACGTTTTTTATAGTGACCAACAAGAAGACACATTATCATCAATGATGGAAACAAATAACGAAGAAGTAGGAAATGCAAAAGAACTGAATAGGAAGTTTGAAGAATTCATTAGGAAGATAAAAACAAGAAATCAGGATTGAAAGAAGAGGATTATGGTCGTGAAGTGTGATATGAGAGGCACAATAAGAAAGAGGGTGTAGTCGATGATGATGAGGTAAGATCATGATCATGGAAGAAGGTGAGGATGACTTTTGGCGGCAGTGACTTTGGTGGAAGAGGTGGTAAAATTAGAATAAAGGAAAGATTGAGATTTGAGAAAGGAAGGTTGAGATTAGGATCAAAAGAAGGGTAATTTGAGATTTTTAATTGAATTTTTAGTGTTTGAATAATTTTATTTTACGTAGGGAATCTATTTTTTATGAGTACAATTTTAGTTTTTTTTTTTTTTATAGATAGATTTATCCGTATTTAAAATTTTCGTGAATAGAAATGGTAATTTACCCCTAAATCTATAAACATAAAATTCAATTTAATAACTAAATAAACAAAATCAAAATATATCAAACTAAATTAAACATTATAAAAATATAAACTAATAACTTTTAAATAATATTTTATCTCTTCGTCGCATTATAAACATTTAAAACACGTCTCACATGCATATCGTGATATCCTAATATTTCCAAATTTTGCTTAAAGTATGTTTGATTTATAGTAGTACGTTGTTGATATTTAATTTTTCAAATCTAAAAGTTATTTATATTAAATACCTTATAGAAACAAGTGCTCATATAAATTATATACGGAAGGTAAGGTTAGGTTGCAGAGATAGACATGCTAATATATAAATTATATACAAACATTGACAGACCTTAATTATTCATATTTAATAATAATATAATAGAAATTAAACACCATGACGACAATTTTGGTCGCTCTATGATGGTGGAATAATTCTTTTCATTTTTATACACGAAAAACTAATCTAGGACTAGAATATTAATAAGGATTTTACTAAGTAGATAATAATTTTTGTGAACGATGTGAACAATAGATTCTAGAATTAGCTCAATAAAGTAAAAAAATATTCCACTCTCAAATTATTCTCTAAATCCTAACATTAGGATAATTATCTGTACACCTAAGTCCTAATGACTTGAACCATTCACCCATTATTAACTATGTATGAGTAAACTGAATAAAAAAGAACAATCATCTAATTAAAAATAATGAACATAATCATTTACATACATATTGAATTGAACATTCGACATATTCATTATTCACATTATTTAGTATTCTCATTATTTATCTATATTTTTCTATTAATAAATAATAATAATATTTGAGAGACAATAAAAAATTAATTTAAACAATCTAAAATTATTTATTTAATATTTATTAATTATTGTTAAAATAATAATATAATTTAAAATATAATAAATATATAATTACATATAATAAAATTTGGAAAAGTCTAGGGACCAGCAATTTTGGTATTTTTTTGCCATTACTTAACCATCAAAATAAAAGTGAGTGATCTTTCACTATTAGATGTAATTTTACACCATTAAAAATACTATTAATGACCAATTAATGGTTACAAAATACCAAAATTACTGACTCTCTAGCATTTCTCATAAAATTATAAATGTTATATAAGATAACTTTAGATATTATCTTACTAGTTAGTATTATCGAATCGATAAATAATAAAACTTTAGGTTTTAAAGCACGGTTGAAATCCTTGATAATAGATATTCATGGCCATTATTTGAAAATTCATATTAGGGATAGATCCAAAAATTTGATAGAGAAAGAGTCAAAAATTAAAATATTATATAATTAAATATAATAATATATATTTAGTAATATATATTCATGATTAATATTTTTTTTAATTAAAAATACTAATAAGTATTTGTTATATAAAAAGGTTGTCTTAGTTTTTATAATTTTTTTATTTTAGATTTGATAAAATATAAAAATTATTTATTTTTTTAATTAGTTTATTTTGTTGAGTATTATTATGACAGTAAATTATATTTTTATGCTTCATATCATAAAAATATATGTTATAAAATAATATAAATAAGTAATTCTAATAACTTTGTTATATATATTTAAAACATATTTGTGAATAAAATATATAAAATATAATCGTTTTAATGAATTTATTTAATATGTTATAATTTTAATATCATAAGAAAAATAAATAAATTTTAAAATAATTTATTTTCATAATATATAATGATATTTTAGTTATTATAAATATTAAAGTATTTTTATACAATAATAGGTGTAAAAATTAAGAAAATATTTAAAAAAAGATTTTAAATTATCAGATTAAATTTTTTTATTTAAATTAGAAAGATAAAAGAAAGTCTACCAATATCTAATAAACAATAAATTTTTAAATTTATTATTTTTTTAATTTTTAAACTAAAAAAATAATTTTTTTCTAATAGTAGAAAAAATAAAAAATTCTAATAATATCCAAAAAATAAAAATTTTTAAAAATTTAAAATTTTTAAAATTAATTTATTCTTAATTTGTGAACAAATACAATAAAAAAAGTCAACAATTCAAGTATAATATTATCCAGTGAAAAATAAATTTATATAATAATTTTATATACTTAAAATGATTAACTTCAATTTAAATAAGTTGGAAGCCAAGGCCTACGCTTGCCCCTTGCATCCGTCCGCAGTTACTTGAGGATCACTCTTTCTATCTAATTTTTTGTGTGGGTTATGTTTTATATGACAATTCCAAATTAAACTTTCTTTTTAAGGTTAATTGTAGTAGTTGATATCTTTTATGACCATATTTTCCTTTCCTATAAATATGCTTGAAAAGTGTGCATGATATTTTGAGCCTATACTAGTGAACAATGACTTCTCAGCTTCTTTTCCATCTAAATCGCATGCCTCTTTGTTCTGATGTTACCCCACCGCCACCACCCAAATATACTTTTGCTTTCAAGTTTCACCTTCAATGTTCTCGGGTTTCTTTGTGGGGTATGCTTGTAATTTTGTATATGACTTTCGTTATCTTGTTTATTTAATTATATATTTGATCTGATTTAATTTACATAGTATTGAATATGTATGTAATTTAAGTGGTAAAGTCTTCACTTAAAATTCCAAATCTTTACCCCTTAAGAAGTGATTTTAGTATATATATTAAATAATAATCATTCAAGTGTCTTTAAAAGTATCCATTTAAACTTTTGAAATAAATAATTTATGATATGATGATATTATAATTTTTATAATTAAAATTTTTAAAAAAGGAATGAAGCAGAAATTTTGCAAATTGAAAGGAAAGGAAAAAAAATTAGTATTTTTAGAATATTTGGAAAATTTACTTAGTATTATTCATGTTTCAGTTATATCTAAAAAAATTACTTAGTATTATTCATCATTTAAAACAAAAAGTTAATGTTATATATTTTGCTATAAATAACTTGTTACTGGGTAACGACACACTTTTTAATGAACCAATTGCTTCAAACATATACTTTCTCTTTCCAATAGGTACACGTTCGCACCGAATTAATGAAGTCGAACATGCCAAGAAATGTGCTGGATTTCGTCCAATATATGGAAAATCCTCTCCAACTCTTGATTTAAAGGTGAATAAATTTCTGTTACTTTATCAGAACATTATTATTAAGGGACTTTTTAAATGTCCTTGTTAAAAAAAATTTTGTTTGTCTTTAGATTTAGAAGAGAACATCCGTAAAAGTTGTATAAGATAAATAATTGTTTTATATGTAATCGTCAATTTGTATTTAAATGTAATATTAAGTACTTTCTTTAACTTAAAAAAATAGGTATATATTTTGTTTTTAATATTTTTAAAAATTTTTAAAATATTTTTAATGTTTAAATTTATTTTAATTTTATCTTTAATGTTTTTGATAAATTTTAATTTTATTCCTTCTGTTAAATTTTTTTTTATGTTCAACCTATAGTAGTCAATATTTTTTTTTATTTTTACTCTTTTATCTCTATCTATCCCACCACCATTATCACCAGTCCACCATCATGATTAGTACACACTCTCTAAATTCTTAACCCTTCAATCTATTCACATTTCCATCCACCGCCGATCTTTATAATCCTCAAAACAGGGGTAGATCTAAATATTTACATAATAAAATAAGACTAAAATAAAATTTTAAGAGAATTAAATTAAAATTTACATATAACTTATATATAAAAAATTAAAGTCGGAAGGTCATTGCCCCGTTTCTTACTACAAAGCTCCGACCCTGCCTCGAAGAGAACCTTTTTGAGACTCAGCTGATCTCGAAACTATTGTTTTCAAATAATCTAATAAACACCATAGAAACACAACAGCACACTAATTGGGCTGGTAGGATCAGAGACGATAAAGAAGATTAAAAAAAAAAAATCTTTGGGTTTTTAGAGGAGTTGGTTGATTGGGAATGAAAAGAAGACAAGAAAGGGGGAAGAAGGGTGGGGACCAAGTGAATGGTGGTGCTAGTTTTTTTTTATATATATATATGGTAAGTTTTATGGTGACATTGGTTTTGGTGACTAAAGGTGGCATAAGATTGACTAACAAGTAAAATATTGATACATGACAAGAAAATTAAATCTAAAATCAAAATGATTCTTTCTCTTATAATTTTTTATAATTATTTTTATCAAAATAATTTCTTATAATTATTTTCATAATTATAAAAAATAATTTCAAAAAAATAACACCAAAATAATTTTATAATTATGTTTATAATTATTATTTTATTATTATTTTTATTTTTAAAAATAATTTTTTATAATTATTTTTATTTTTTAATTATTTTTATTATTATTATTTTTAATAATTTCCAAAAATAACACCAAAATTATTTTTTTAATTATTTTTATTATTATTTTTATTTCTAAAAATAATTTTTTATAATTATTTTTTTGTAATTTCGAAAAACTAACACCTAAATGATATTCTTCCTCTTGGTGTTAGTTTAAAAATAATTATAAAAAATTATAAGAGAGAGAATATTATTTTGGTTTTAGTTTTTCAAAATTACAAAAAGAAAAAATAATTATAAAAAAAATTTATTTTGATAAAAAATAATAATAAAAATAATTAAAAAATAATTTTGGTATTATTTTTAGAAATTATTAAAAATAATAATAATAAAAATAATTATAAAAAAATCATTTTAGTAAAAATAATTATAAAAATAATTATAAGAAATTATTTTTTAAAAATAATAATAATAAAAAAATAATAATTATAAATATAATTAAAAATTATTTTAATATTTTTAAATTATTTTTATAATTATAAAAAATTATTTTGATAAAAGTAATTATAAGAAATTATAAGAAAGTGAGAATCATTTTAGTTTTAGATTTAATTTTTTTGTTATGTATCAATATTTTATTTGTTGGTCAAACTTATGTCAATTTTAGCCACTAAAACTAATTTCACCATAGAACTTTCCTCTATATATATATATATATGTAGGATATGCATAGATTGTAGTTGAGAATTTAGAGAGAAAGAGAGTAGCTAGTGATAATGATCGGATGTGAACAGATTGGGATTGAGGATTTAGGGAGAGAGTGTGTCATTGGAGGAGGAAGATGATAGAGGAAAAAAGGTAAAAGCGAAAAAAACTGTGTTGATGGTCAAAAGTTTGACAATAGAGATAGAATTGAAATTTATCGAAAAAGTTAAATATAAAATTGAAACAAATTAAATGTTAAACGTATTTTTGAAAATTTCGAAAATGTTTGGGATAAAACATATACTTTATCAAAAAAAATTGTAAGAACTAAATTTATATTAGCGTCTAAATGTTGACGGCGTAGTGCGACGATGCGGGTGGCAACGGAATGAAAGATTGTGCAGCGCGACAGAAGAGGCATATGACTCGGCGTGACTTCTCGACCGTGGTGGACGGCGTTCTCGCAGTGGAAGCAACACAGTGCAATGGGCTCGTTCACGGCAGCACTGGAGGAGGCAATGGCGGCACAAATGTGGTCTGTGGCGGACGTTGACGGCGCGGGTGACGGCGTGCAGATTAAGAGAGTCAGACGGCTATAGTGTTTTGTTTTAAACTAGGGTTAAGAGGAGTGAGTATATATGGAGTGGGTTTTTTTTAATGGACTTTAAATCTAGTCTAATAAAAATTGGCAAAAATTGACTGGACCTTCTGATGATTATCTAACGGAATAGTTAGTAAATTTAATAGGACCTTTAGATTAATTAGACATAAAAATGTCAACCAATAACTAGACAACACAATGATTAATTTTGGATTTGCAGTTTTTAAACTTTAGACGTGTAACATTTTAGCTTTTTTATGTTGTGACTATTTTTGTTAGCTATTGCCTATTTTATTGTTCTTTAACAGACTGTAACTTTTACATAAAAATATAAATTCAAAATGAATCAATAAAGAGTTTAACAACGAAATAAACATCAAACATTTCATAGAAAAATAATATTATCCTTCTTGCTGTTTTGAATGTGATAGTTATATTACACAACAGAAAATGCACGTGTGAGTGAAAAGAATTGATTTTCATATTCTTGAATTAAGCGATGCGAATTCAATACCTAGACTTAGATATAAAAAGAATTTAATTAAAAAATCATTGTAATATGTCTATATTATGGTAATATAGAATTTATAGTATTTTAAAAAATATTTTATTAAAATTAAAGTAATATTTTTTAATTATTTAGCAACGTTTTTTTAAAAAATATTACTAAAAAAATATTAGCAAAATATAAAAAAAGTGTAACTTTAATTTTAATAATATTTTATAATCATTATAATTATTATAAACATAAACATATTAGAATTTATCCTGATAGTATAAGTAAAGTTTAGGATTTGTTATTTTTGTTTAGTTATATTTTATTTTAAATTTAAATGTATTGATGTTTAGGAATACTGATTTTGTATTTTAAATATAAAAGATAGAAAACATGGGATATTAAATAAAAATATTATGTGAATACAAAGAATTAGTTACTATATATTTATATATAAATATACATATAATTTAACTTATTTTTAATATATTTTATAATTTAATGTATATTTTATATTATTTACTGATTTGAATATATACCTAATATAATTTTTATTTAAATTAATTTTAATGGTTATTAGTTGAATAAAGACTAAATTTTATCAGTTATCTAGTCGCACTAATTTTGTAAATAGGTTTTTATATTTTAGAATCTTTTAATTAGTTAGGTCTTTGCAGTTAAATCCTATAAACATATAATATGCTTACGGGGATTTAGTGGGAAAAAATTGTAAATATTAAGAAATTAATTATAAATTAAATTTTTGTTATATTATCAGAGTTCTTTTTATTAGAAAAAGCTTTAAGTTTTTATTCTTTGTGTTTAAATGTATACTACATATAAGACTACTGTGGTTTTTGAATTTTTTGAGGAATAAATTATTAAAATATAAAAACTTATTATATAAATTCAGTAAAATTGTAGAACATCCAAATTAATTAAAATTATTATATATCATAATCGTAAAAATTAATGTGTAAATATTCGGGTAAATAACTACAATAAAACATTTGGGTTTTAAATTTATGAAATACAACTTTTGCATATTGGACACAGAAATACAATTTTTCACAAAACTATATAAACCGCGAGAGGAGTCCCACGGATTCTAAATATACATAAACCATTACACCCCTCCAGCGATTTATGTTAAAACGAAAAATGGTTAGAAACCGCGGCAGGGGTCTCACGGTTTCTATGTAAATGGTAAACGTGCATAAACCACGACAGGGTCCACTGGTTTATGCTTGCACCAAATTCGCCTATATATACCAATCAAGAGGGAGTGGCGCGATGGTAGAGAGTCATTTTCACACCTTCACAAATGAATAGTGAGGAGAGTTTTTTGGTTCTAGGCCACTCGACACATGCAACGATATAGCCATGCCAATGTTGCCGCACCCCAACTATAACTACCCATCTCGTCAAGCCTCGCCACAAAGGGAAACCACCGTATATGAACCCGATTTCCACTCTTGTCACCGAACAACTGAGTGGATAGCAGCATTATAATGTAAGCCCATGCATATATGCTTACGGTGTCCTCAGTAGCATCCTCTGGCAGCACCCTGAATTTCTCATGGAACCAGGTGAAGTGGACTGTAAACTGCTTTACCTCATTCGGCAGGGGAAGCTCGCAAAATAGTTCCTGAAACCACTCCAAGCGAGTTTGCCATCATCCATCAGCTTCTCAAAATCTGTAAGGCACCCGGATACAGGTAAACCATCCACGGACAGCCCTAGATGGTATACAACATCCTGCAGCGTGATGGTGCACTCTCCGAATGGCATATGAAAGGTGTGCGTCTCAGGATGCCACCTCTCAATGAATGCGCTGACTAGGGACTCATCCAACCAGAACCACCTCGTGTTGAGCCTCGTCAGGTAGTACAAACCAGCCTTTTCCAGATAGGGTATGATCCTGTCATGCAGAGACATGTTCTGTTGTCTTTGGACACTATAAATACATCTACTTAACTGTAGCATGTGAGAGAAATAATCAAACCAAATGAAATTTCATCAATAACAAGTTTAACCCATAGATTATAACTGGAAACAGATACTAAAGTTATAATTTTAAATTTTAAATCTTAAATTTAAAAACATAAACTACAAAATTTATAATTTTAAAGTTTAAGAAGGTAAAATACAATAATTACGTTCTATTTACAAAATTTAATCTTTAAATAAATTTTAAACTCTAAAAAACTAAAGCTATAATATTAGAATTTAAACTTACATATTTAAAACCTAAAATTTTAAATCTTAGATTTTAAATATGATACTTAATCAACAACCCTACAAGCCTTACAATTTGAACCCTATATCTCAAATACAAGAGGATCATCATTCTACTTAAACATTTCATCTTACCTTTGTATTTTACATCTTAACTTTGAAATCCTAAATTGGTCAATCCTAAATTATGTGTTCTAACTACTGCACCCGAATACTACATTTTATGTTATATGAAATACAACAACTAAAAGAAAACAAACTTACCTATTCGTTTATGCTGCCGACAACATGCGCAACGCCGTTGAGCCGGTAAAGACTGCGTTCATCTGCCATGGTCCCGGCCCCAACAAAGTTAGAATGTCTTCCTCACCACACTTTCCTCTCTCCCTCTCTCTAGAACGTCTCTTTCTCTCTCTAAGAATATGAAAGTGGCTCAAACTGAATAATCCGTGACTCCCCTATTGCGTATTTATACTAAAGCATAAACCGCTGGACCCCTGTTGCAGTTTATGTATATTTGCTATTTACACAGAAACTGCGAGATACCTGTCGCGGTTTCTGGCCATTTTGCATCTCAATGTAAACCATTGGAAGGGTGTAACGGTTTATGTTCATTTAGAATCCGTGGGACCCCTCTCGCAGTTTACATAGCTTAGTAAAAAATCGCATTTTCGTATGCAATGTGCAAAAGTTGTATTTCGATAAATTAAAGCCCAAATATTTTATTCTGGTAATTTTTCCTAAATATTCTTAGTAAACATGCAAAATAATTGATAAATACATAAATCTAGCAAATAATTAAAAAAAACCCTCGAATGTGTATATTTTAAATTTCTAAACGTGCAGATTTAAGAAAAGACATAGATGATTATATTTTTAAGAGTAAACACACAATCTGATCCATGTCCATTTCAAATTAGGACAAGGCGACCCCTCACAAAAAAGTCTCCCACACCAGTCCCTGTCCGTGTATAAAATAACCCATCGCGCCCCCTCCCCTGTATCCCCCGTCCATAGTTGACAGAAAAGTCTGATGTGGCACTTACCAGTGCTGATTTGGCAGTTAGTCCAGAGTTAAGTTCCAACGTGGATTATGGTTAATGGACAGGGGTCGATTTGTCCCCCTGTCACATTCAAAAACGGCGTCATTTTTGGGTTAAAAAGGGAGGAAACGTCGTTCTCACCCTCATAACCCCCAAGCCCTAACTCATATTTACATAATAACCAAAACTCCTGTAACCTTCTTCACGCGAAAGGACAGAGAGTGGTGGAAGTAGCTAGTGTTGGTGCTGACAAGGGTGCTCACAAGGCCGCTAGGAAGGACTCAGAGGACTCTTCTAACTCTGCACTTGATGGAGTCATTGACGTCGTGTAGTGGAGGTAGCTTGTGTCGCCATTCAGATTAGTGACGGATTTGGGCATCTAAAAAATTATCACTATCCAAACTTTGTTCCTAAATTGCATGTTGGTGTTGCAGTGTTCAGTAGTGTTGAAATGGGTTTCTTGGTTGTGATTTTTTAAAAATATTGTGGCCGTGAATGGACTTTGAAGTTTTTTAATTAATTTGTTAAATAATTAATGTTGCTTGTCAGTAGTTTAGATCACTAGTACAGTGAGATAAAATGTCATGAACTGAATTTTGATTAGTAGTAGTAATTTGCAAATGGAAGAGTTTGAAGTAGTTTCTATTTTCCATCATGGAGGAAATTTTAAGAGGAATGCACATGGTAAATTAGAATATATTGATAAAAAGTGAAGAAGTAGCCACCCTTAGACATTAATTTGATGAACTTATTTGATTTCGAAGCGTTATTGAAGGAGTTGGGTTACACAGAGTACAAGACTATGTTTTGATTTGATAGCATGTCACCTGACTTAGAATCTGGCTTACATGTAATGAGGGGTGATGTTGAGATAAATAACATGAGAAATAACAAGAGTAAAAACAAGGGGACAAATGAGATTTATATCTACTTTGATCATTCGCGTGCCAGAAGTTGTGGATGAGGAGAAGCAAGTTGAGGAAGTTATTCTGAGTGACTCATCATCCTCAAGTGATGGGTATGAAACAATTGAGGACGAGCCATATAAGTCACCTCCTCCGGGATATGAAGATACTCATAGTAGTGAAGATAGTGAGGAACAAAAAAGGAAGGAGAGATTGAAGAACAAGAAGAAAAAAATGGTGTCACCAAGAAAGAGAGCTAGTCAGGGTCCAACTAGAGAGGTGAAGTGTGGCCCAGCTGGTGAGGTGAAGGGTGGATTAGATGGTGAGGTGAAGTCTGGCCCAAATAGAAAATTAATCAAGAGTGGCCCAAATAGTAGGGATAAGGCTGGACCAAGTAAAGGTGGTCCATTTATTCTCCAAAGACAGCCAAGAAACGGGCTTCCAAGAGGTATTCAGGTAGGAGGAGGACACACATTCTGAGGGATGGAAAAACTGGGGTAGAAGGTGCAGTAGTTGATGGGCCTAAAGCAGGGGGTGATGTGGGGGACTGGAAATGGACTGGCTGGTGCAACAATGGCATCAAATTCTGAAATTATTGGGGAAGAGTTGGACTCAGATTATGACAAGCCTTATGAGTATGAGAGTAAAGCATTTAACAGTCCAGTGTCTAATGATGATGAAAACAAGACTGAATATGGGGAGGTTGAGTTTAAGGTGGGGCAAACATTCATCACAATGAAAAGTTTTAAGAATGCACTAAAGGACTATTTTGTGTATGAAGGGAAGGATGTAGTGTATCTAAAGAATGAAAAGAAGAGGGTGATGGCTGCATGTGCAAAAGAGGACTATCCTTTGTTGATTTTGACCTCTTGAAATAGTGTTAGGGGGTGTTATCAGGTGATGACATTGGTTAATGAGCATAACTGTGCTAGAAATTTTGGTAGTAATCTAGCTAACAAACAATGGGGGACATCAAAGTTGGTAAAGAGGCTACTGACTCAGCCTGACTTAAAGCTTAAACAGGCTAGGGAGTATATGATTAAGGATTACAATGTACATCTTAGTGAAAAAATGATAAGCAGGAGACTGAAGGTTGCTAGAGAGATAGTTATAGGCAACAAACAAACTTAGTATGAAAAGTTGTGTGACTATCTGATGGAACTACACAGAAATAATTCCGGGAGCACAGCTATGATTGATGTCATACCTCAACCAGAGTTGCTGCCACTGTTAGACAAGTTATATATAAGTTTGGATGCACGTAAAAGGGGTTTTAAAGATGGGTGCAGGCCTCTAATTAGGTTGGATAGGTGCTTCCTCAAAGGTTACTATAGTGGGCAGCTGTTATCTGCAGTGGGACAAGATGCCAATAACCACTTTTTTGTCATTGCGTATGCTATGGTTCTGAACGAATGTAAAGACACCTGGGGGTAGTTTTTGTCAATACTGCAGCATGATCTAGGGGATTGCACTGAGTTGGGACTGGATTTTATCTCCGATCATACAAGAAATGATTACATCTCAATCCCTTAAACTTTTCATTTATATAACTGTTAAAGTAACCTTGTTACAGGCTGTAGGAGAAAACTCTAATAGTAACCCTACACCATTTAGAGAGAAACACCAGATTATTAGGCCACCAGGTCCATATTTTGTGCCTCCGCCCATACCAGTACCGGGGCAAACCTTATGGTTCAAATCTCAACATTCCCAAGCACCAAACCTGATGTCTCACACCTCACAGCTCCAATCAAATGACTCAATAGCTGGGAAGACAACTCCAGGAAACAGTCATGATGCAATTTCTCAAGAGACGATGGCTGCTGCAACTTCTCCACTCCTAACCATGGTGCCCTAGGATTTCGTTATTATTGTTTAGAATACGAGTAGTATGTGGAGAGGTTGGAGAACCAGAGGATGAAGTTAACGTTTTCTCCCTCTTTAACCCAAAAACGACGCTGTTTTTAAATGTAACAGGGGGACAAATCGACCCCTGTCCATTAACCTTAATCCACATTGGAACTTAACTTTGGACTAACTGACAGATCAGCACCGGTAAATGTCACATCAGACTTTTTCGTCAAGTATGGACGAGGGATACAAGGAAAGGGGCGCGATGGTTATTTTATGCACGGACAGGGACCGACATGGGTGACTTTTTTGGTGAGGGATTGCCTTGTCCTAATTTAAAATGGACAGGAACCAAGTTGGGTGTTTATACTCTATTTTTAATAACAATTGTATTTATGTGTATATTAAAACTAGTTATTAATATAAAATATATGTTAAAATTTTAAAGATATATTAAAAATTAAATAAAATAAATATAATATACGTATTTATATATAAATACATAGTTGTTAATTTTAATATATAAATTGTATTTTTGTTTTAATAACTTATGTAACAACATTTTAGTTGTTATTAGTTTTCTTTACGTTTCCTCAAGTATATATTTACTACTAATGTTTAATTAATGGGAAAATGGATAAAAATATATATTAATTTTATACAATAAATAAATGTATACTTTAATTTTTTAATAAATCATTTGTACACGTTAATATTAAATTTTATTGTCATTTTTATCCTTTTATTTTGACGGTAATAATTGCCAAATGATTTTGTGTATGGTGTGACGTGATATTTTTAATAACATGGTGAAAACTAAATAATAAATTATTGAATTTATTAAATTTGAATAAAAAAATTTATAACTAACTTAGAATCTTCGTTCTTTTTCTTCTTTCTTCAAAATTTACTTTGAACAGAGCCCTAGCAGCTATTTTTGAGTTGCAGCCTTTGATCCACATTCACTTTTTAGAGAAGAAAAGAAGAGAATGAAGATTCTAAATCACTTATAAACTTTTTTTATTCAAATTTAACAAATTCAATAATTTATCATATAGTTTCTATTGTGTCATCAAAAGGGTCACATCATATAATGTACAAAATCATCATCTACCAGTCACTATCCAGACAATGAAAGGGTAGAAATAACAACAAAACTTAATATTGGTGTGTACAGATGATTCATTAAAAAATTAAAGGATTTTGTTAGGTAGACAATGACTTTTATAAATAATGTGAACAATGAATTTTAAAATTGATTCAATAAAATAAAAAAATACTCAACTCTTAAATTATCTCCTAAACTCTAACATTATGATAACTATCTACACACCTAGTGAATTAAATATTCGACATATCTATTGTTCACATTATTTAATATTTTCATTGTCTATCTATACTTTTTTAAAATTAAAATATATATCTATCCATCTTATGAAAATTTATGTGTACTTTTATCTATTCTTCTTTAATTAGTTCGTAATTAATGTTTGATTTGCATGAAAGGAGGTGGAAACAAAGGAGATAAGAGAGAAGATAAAAGTGGTGAAATGTATGTTGGGGTCAATGGAAGATGGAGAAGCAAGCGTGTCAGCATATGACACTGCATGGGTTGGTCTGGTGAAAGATGTTAATGGCGGAAATGCCCCTCAGTTCCCTTCGTGTCTTGAATGGATAGCCAACAATCAGCTTCCAGATGGTTCTTGGGGTGATGCTAATTACTTTTCACCCCGTGACCGTCTTCTTAATACCCTCGCCTGTGTTATTGCATTCACTAAATGGAATTTGCACCCCGAAATGTGTCACAAGGGTAACTTCATTCTTACATATAATTTATGTGATTGAATAATGTTTTTTATATTCAATGAATTTCATTACTATAACATTATTATGTCATAATATTATCACGTACAGGGCTCACATTCTTTAAGGAAAATCTAAGCAAGATTCAAGATGAGAGTGCCGCAGAAGATCTAGTTGGTTTTGAATTTACTTTACCTTCTCTTCTTGACTTGGCTCGAAGTATGAATATTGAAGTGCCAGATGATTCTCCTATCTTGAAAGAATTATCAGCTATGAGAGATCTCAAGCTCAAAAGGTATCTTATATTTGATAAGAGAAAGTATAGAAAACTAATTTTTAATTAGTTAACATTATTTATTATTTGGATTTAAGTTTATAGTATAGAATTTAAGTTTAAGAGTTTATGATTTAAGATTTAAATTTAAAATAAATAATTAGGTGACGTTGACAACAAAAATTAGTTATTTAGCATTATTTTTGTGAGTAGTTCTTTTTTCAAATTTTTATTATTACTCGAGAGTAATATTTTGAGAATTGGTCCGAACTTGTCGGTTCAATTAGGTTAATCAAAAACTGATTATTAAATTAGTTCGGTTCAAACAAAAATTAGTTGATAATGAATTGATCAAAAATTAAAAGAATTGATAAAAAATTTTGATTAATCGGTTCAATTTTTTTAGTTAATCAATTTAAAATAATAAAAATAAAAAAATTAATTTTTTTACAAAATATTTTTTTTATATATAAATATACTATTCTATTCTAATCAGTTCGTTCTCAATTAAATCTTTAAATTTTTAAATCTTTAATTTTATCACTTCAATGATCAATTTAATTTTCAGAACTTTACTGGAGAGAATATCATTATTAATTGAGAAATCGAAAACTAAACTGATATGATATATGTATCTATACTACTTGAATGTTTAGAATACCAATAGAGATTATGCATAAGGTGCCTACATCAGTACTCTATAGTTTGGAGGGAATAATGGTAAATTTGGAGTGGAAACAACTTTTGAAGTTGCAGTCAAAAGATGGTTCATTCTTATTCTCTCCAGCGTCCACAGCCTATGCTTACATGCAGACCAAAGATAAAAATGCTCTCAAGTATCTCCACAACACTGTTAACGTTTGTAATGGTGCAGGTAATTAACAACAGTACCCATATAACACTTTCTCTTTTAATTAACTTTAAAGTGTATGTTTGTAGAATTGATTTCAAAAAAAGAAAAAAAATGAGAAGAATTGATTTTAAAGTGAAGTTATTTGTGTTTGAAATTTTGCATATAATAAAATGTAGTCTCTAATGACTTTATGTTTTGGTAGCTTCGGTGACTATGTGTGTCAATACTACAAAGTTAATTCGTAAAAACAATTTTACTTTTTTATCTTTTTCGTTGAGTAATTTTTAAAGCAATAAAACAACACTTAAAACACTAATGAGAAAAAGGTTAATGTAGTATTTCTTTTCTTTTAACAATTTTGGGGTGATATCAAAGCGCTTTTTATTTTTAATATGGAGGAAGGTGTGGAGTGATACAGCATTATGGAAAATAGGGGTGTTTTTCCTGCATGTGGTGTCAGAGGTTGAAATCGGACCGAGGGATTTAGAGCAAGGAACTCAAACGGTCCGATTAGAGGAAATTTACAAAAAAATATTTTTTTAAAGAAACTCGGAGGGTTTGTTTTGATTTAAAAAAAAAAAAAGAAAAATCCAAAAAACGGAGGTCCGTTTTCTTCTAAGGGAAAAATTAAAAAAACAAAACTTGTAAACGGAGGGTCCGTTTTCAGTTTAAGAAAAAAAAACTAAAAATGTAAACGGATGGTCCGATTTTATTTTAAATAAAAAAAACTAATCGGACGGTCCGATTTGTGGTCAACGAATTTTTTAACAAAGAACTCGGACGGTCCGATTTCTCTTTGTCCTACACCTGTGTCTAACACCTGTATACTCCATAACCAAACACAACTCACACACTCTTCCAATATAAAAAAAATTAGCCGATATCAAATCATATACCCACAAACTACGCAAAATATATGTTACAAAAAAGGATCGTCTCAATACTAAAAAAGGAAAAGAAAAAGTTGGATCATCTTCTTCATCACTCATCTTCTACCTCAGATGTCTTCTCTATTAAACTTCATTGGAATTCAGAAAATCATCATTGACCAAATTTAAATCATATTAGTTAAAAACTACTTCAAATCATATTAGTGCTAGATTTTCTAACAATTATTAAATTTATAAGATTTTCATTTATTGCAAATAGTGAAGCCAAAATCTTCTTTATTTTCTCCCGTGTTCTACTTCAAGTGATCTTCCCCAACACCTAAATTACCTTCCATGAATCTTAAACAAAATATCACTACAAAAAAGTTGTTAGATACTTTTGAATTTATAGGCTAATTTAGTAAAAAATCTGTTGTTAACTTGTTTATTGTTGATTTTAGCGGCAGAATAAATCCAACGCTATAAATCTTGCTGATAATTGTTTACTGATGGATTTTTTTCCGTCGCTAATTAGTAATTACCCACGAATTTAACAGCAGATATAAACTTTTAATTATGTAATTCTGGAGTTTGGTACTGTCGGATTTTTTTCTAATAAATCCGACGGTAATATATTATTTATTATTACTGGCGGATTTAATCGACAATAATCTTAATTTTTTTAAAATATTTTTAAAAATTCAATATATAATATTAAATATTTAAATTTAATAATTTCTAAACTAATAAAATTCAAAATTTTACAACTTATAATAATTTTTAGTTGAAAGTTCACAAACAAGTTTAAATATCAAAGTTTATTATTAAAAAAAAGAAAATTCAATTAAACAAGAAAATCATATTTGAAATGCACCAAACTCTCAATTACAAAAATTGAACAAAATTAAATCAAAAATCGAAATAGCAATACTGATAAGCATTAGAGATTAGGCTATATTAATATTACTACATTACATAAACAATCAATCATACTAAACTATTTATAATACTAACAATTAACTAATTTGTTGTCTCTTCCTATTTTTCTATCTTGATCCCAATTCTTTGACTAATTGCAAGTGAGGTTGAAGAATCAAAGAGTTAGTGTAGTGAATATGTTATGTTACCATAATCTTATACTTTACATTGTTACTGCTATAAGAATGTATTGAACCTATTACATTACTATAATCTTTTGAAAACTTTTCATTAATACTGCTAGCATTTCATTGTTTGTTCATTTTTTCATTTCTATAGTAGTAATTCTGGACCGAGGTAAGTAGTGCTAAGCATATCTCTCTGTAACCAAGGGATTAGGAAAATACATACAAAAAGTATCGAATAACACACATTAAAACATGATAAGAAAATATGTATTATATGTTTATAAATGGGTGAACTTTTGAAATTTGCTTGTGAAAGCCATTCATATATGCAAGGAAGCAGAAACTAAAACCTTACTATTAGGATAACTATAGCATTTCACCAAACACTTGAAAAGTATGCGAAAAATAATAAGATGCATAGACATACATAAACAAGGGAATGAAAGAATAAAACAAACTATAGTGTAATCGGCAAAGGATCCAATCAAAATCCTAAGGCTCTACCAACACTGTATATTCCAGCAGTGTGTCTCATTAACTTGGAGCAAGGTTTTGCATCAAACCTCATCAGCTCGTCATTGGAATATCCCAAGAAACGTCACAGTGACATCTTATTACTTTAGTTGACACAATTTATTAGCACTATATTAGAAGAATGAATGATTATTTAATCTAGCTACTGGTTCACTGGATCAAAGTTTCAGCCATAGTCCAATCAGAATAATCGAATTATAATAAAATAATATATAAATAAACACACAAAACATAATTATATTCTAATATAAACTTTAAAATATCATCCAAATTAAAAAATCTACATCTACCAATGTGTTATAATCTCATCCAAATCCGCACAAGTCAAATAACAAAAGAAATATCCAAACAAGATTAATAACTAGGCAGCAATTAGTATGCAAATAAATAACAGCTAGAACAATAAGTAGGCAGCAAGAACAATAACAGCTAGGCAAATAAATTTAATAACTACATAGCAAAAAATTTAATAACACCTAACAAAAAATTAGCAAAAGAATTATTAGCAAGAACTGAACAATTATTAGCAAAAAATTTAACAAATCAACAAGAACAATGACAGCAACAGTAACAATCACTAACTAATCAATAAGAACCATAACAACAATAACTACAAGAACTAAACATCTATGCAACGACAACATAACAATCAAAAAAAGAATCAGCAACAAGAAAAACAATTAACAGAGGTTGAATAAGAACAATCAGCGACGAGATACTGAAGAACTGAATCGAGTAACAGAGTCGCGCACTATACCTGAACGCCGAAAGGAACGGAGCTGGAGGCGAGCAAGTCTGAAAGCAATGGAGATGAGAGGCAAAAGGTGACGACAAGGCGATGGCAGAGCTTGCATAGTGGCGGACAGAGAAACTAGCAACTTCAAGCTCTTGGAGAGGAAGGGGATGCACCGTCGGAGAGGGCAAGGATTATGGCAAAAAGGGATTGGAGTTTTTTATTGAAAAAATGCAAACAAGATGGAATAGGGAACGGGATGAGGGCAACGTACCTGGACGACGGAGGAGAGACAACTCCAGCGACAGAGGGAGCGGCAGCTACAGCTCTTCCAATTAACAGTGGCGGAGACAGAGGGAGCAACTCTGTTTGAGGCAATGAAACACGATACAGGCGACTTGACGCAGACTTTGGAGAAGAATGAAGATGGGCAGCGCTGGCAGAGGGTGGCCGGAGGTAGTTGCTAGGGAGAGAGAAGAGAGAAAAGAATGGGAGAGAGAGAAGAGTGTTCTCAAAAGTGAGGGGAGAGAGCTGCGCATTTTGAATTTAGATCAGATTTACCGTCAGATTTACCAGCGGATAAATCTAACAGTAATACATTGCGTATGACCAAAATGCAGCATTCCATTAATTGATCTTTATCGGCGAATTTAAATCCACCGATAATTCCGATGGTAATACTCGCGTCAATTTTTCTTTTTTCCATCCAAATATTATTGGCAATTTTACCGTAAAAAAACTAATCCGATGATAACTTTTTTTCGATAAATTTATTGCTATATCTATCAGTAAATTCACTGCTAATATTCTACGCTAATTTTAACGATAAATTTAACAGTATTTAACATTTTTTTGTAATATATGATTTTGAGCAAATTACGAAAAGATGATCCTTTTCCACCACCAAAACACACTCCGCAGTGGTTCTCACTTGGGTGATATCATATATTTCATTAAAGAAATTTGTGAAATTACAATATCTATTCATGTGATAAAAATTTTAACTTTTATTGTCATTAAATTATTAAAATAAATTTCAACTAACTCTTAATAAAATTAATGCCAATTTTAGGTTATTTATGAATTCATATTTAATTTTTGTCTAATTTATTTTTATAATAAATTTTAAATTTTTAAATATTATTTATTTTTATATTTTTAAATTAAATAATTTTTTTGATAAATTAAGTACTACCTTTTAAACATCATAATAATCACTTAAAATTAATTGTTTGACTGATATATATGCCAAGTGTTGAGATTGTATTTTGTGATCAATACATAGTCAACAAAATCCAAAAAAAAAAAAGAAAAAAGAGCGACACATTACACTTTTATATATATATATACTAAAATTAGTTATTAATATAAAATATATATTAAAATAAATTAAATTATCCATATATTTATACATAAATATATAATAATTGAATTAAATATTAATTTTAGTCTATAAATAATATTTTTATATAAATATATGTATGTAAATTTTAATATAACTATATTTATAATGACTATAATAACTATAAAATATTTTTAAAATTAAAATCATATTATTTTATACTTTGATAATATTTTATTAGTAATATTTAAAAAAATATTATTTTAATTTTAGCAATATTTTTAAAATACTATTACCATAGCATAAACATTTTTAAAAGTATTACTATCACCATAGTAATATTAATCCAAATGTATGATGCAGGTTAAAGTTGATACTTGATACGTTTGCGTTTTTTTTTTTTTTTTTGCCAGTTCCAAACTCGTATCCCATAGGCTTGTTTGAGCGGAATTGGATAGTTGGTCGTTTGGAACGTCTTGGCATTTCAAGATATTTTGAGCCGGAGATTAATGATTTTATGATGTATATCTCAAGGTAAGTTCATGAGATTATTTGATTTAGATTTTCAGTGATTTCAAATATGGAAAACTGTATAATTTCAGATATTGGACCGACAAGGGTCTTGGTTGGACAAGAGATTCGGGGGTTCCAGATATTGACGATTCAGTAATGGCATTTAGGTTACTAAGGTTACATGGTCACCAAGTTTTACCCGGTAACTTTTATTATTCATATATAGAAAATAAGACAAGAAAATATTTTCTACATTTTACTAAATTGTATTCTAATTAAATACAAATATGATTATATATAATATATGGTTCCAGAAATGATTAAAGTTATTAAATTTGGTAGATGCACTGAAGCATTTTGAGAAAAATGGTGAGTTCTTTTGCTTTGCCGGAGAAACAAGTCCGTCAATGTCAGCAACATACAATCTTTATAGAGCTTCTCAGGTGCTTTTTCCTGGGGAAATGATTCTTCAGGATGCCAAATATTTTTCGTTCAAATTCTTATCAGAGAATCGTGCGTCTAATGAGATATTTGATAAATGGATCATCACAAAAGATTTAATTGGCGAGGTATGTTCCAATATCATTCCCTTTACTTAAATTTGGTCATAAATGATATTTTTACTCTTTAAATCAATGCCCTCTAGTTAAATCATTTTTAAAACTCTTTTTCTGATGGTAATAAATAATATTTATAGGTGAGTTACGCGTTGGATGTGCCTTGGTATGCAAGTTTACCGAGATTGGAGACAAGATTTTACATAGAACAATATGGTGGTGAAAACGTTGTTTGGATTGCAAAGACACTTTTCAGGTAGAGATTCTTTAATCGGTGAACCAATAAAAATAGGTGAATACTACCATGAAGATTTTATCATTGTCTTCATATGAAAATACTTCTTTTTTACCATTAGATCATAAATTATATAGTTTGATTTTGATGTGTTACAAAAATGTTATTTTTTTTAAAGTCTGCCTAAATAAACAAAATACACTTTTAATATAAGAATCTTTATAAAAAGATGTTTTTAGCATCTTCATTTGAGTAGGTGCTGTAAAAAAATGGATTTAAGCTAATATTTATCTTTTAAAACACATTTTAAAATTATTGTTAATAATATATATATATATATATATATATATATATATATATATATAATAAGAATAAGTATTGTTTTGGTCCCTAACGTTGAGGGTCAGAATCGAAACCGTCTCCAACATAATTTTGGATTTAAAATCATCTTTAATATATTTTTTTGTATTAAAATCGTCATTTTTAATAAATTTTTTAATTTTATTTCTAAAATATCCCTATTTTAATAAAAAAAATTATAAAATAAAATAAAAAAGAACGCGTTTGGAGGGAGGGGAAGGAAACGCGTTTTTGGAGAGGGGGCGAAAGGAAACGCGAAGGGGGGTGGGGAGGGAGAGGGGAAAGGGGAAAGGAAGAGGGAGAAGGGGAAGGAGGGGGAGGGGACGGCGCCGGTTTTGGAGCTGTCGTCGCCGGAAGAAAGAAGAAAGCAGAGGGGCTGCGACGGGGGAGAAGAGAAGAGGGGAAAGAGAGAGGGAGCGCCAGTGGAGGGGAGGACCGTTCATGCATGCTTCTGCCGCCGTGGAGTGCGTCGCCGGGAAGAGGAGCACGACGCGAGGAGGGCGGCGCGCGAAGGAGAGAGAGAGGGATCCGAGGCTGAGCTGGTCCGCGCACGCTCCGTCGCCGGTCCGCGGGTGATGGGTGGCCAAGGAGAGAGAGGGACCGAGGGTGGAGTGCGTCGCCGGTCCTCGCACGCTCCGTCGCTGCCGCTGGTGATGATGGGTGGCTCTGCGCCGGTGGTTTTGCATCTGCTTCTTCTGCTTCTTCTTCTGTTGCATCTGCTTCTGTAGTTTCGGCTTCTGCATCAGCATCTTCTTCTTCTGCATCTGCTTCTGTTTGAGTTTCTGTTTTTGATTCTATGACTGTCTCTGCTTCTGCATCTGTGACTGCATCTGCTTCTGATTTTGATTTGTTGTTTTTTGATTTGGTTGTTAAATTTGTTGAATTTGGGTTGATTTGTTAAATTTCTGATTTCTGGATTTGTTGAATTTATGTTGATTTTATTGATGTTATTTTTTTTGGTGTGGAGGGTAGGTAAAGGAGCTGGTGGTGGTGCTGGTGGGAGTAAAGGTGCTGGTGGTGGTTGAGGTAAAGGTGCTGATGGTCGTGGAGGGCATTTTTGTCCAGAAAAAATTAAAAGGACGATTTTAATATGAAAAAACACGTTAAGGATTATTTTAAATCTAAAATTACGTTGGGGACGGTTTCGATTTTGACCCTCAACGTTAGGGACCAAAACAATACTTATCCCTATATAATATGATAAATATTAAGTCGTTAATAGTTTTCTCTCACATTTACCTTTTTTTTTAAATATTAACACTATTAATGTTTATTTTTCTTCGCTAAAAACATTGGCCCTATATATTTCTCGATTAAAGTTCAAAAGTGATTTCTAAGATTGATTTTGTATAGTAAAATTGTATCTCTAAAATTTCAATTGCATAAAAAGTATATACAAAATTGACTGATGTAACTTACGTTCCATTTTTCATTAACGGTTTGCTAATGTAATTTGATGATGTAAATTTTTAGTACATGTCTTATATCATGATTTGATCACATATAAATAAAGTAGTGACAGCTCGATCAATTATACATAACATGCATACATAAATGGTAGGACATCTTGTTACAGTAATATTATTCACGTAATTAAATCATAACGTAAGACGTGTAATTATATTTTTTATATAATTATAAAAAATGTTACTTGTCTTTTAAAATTTAGTTTTTAATAAATTTTTTTAAGTATTTATTATTATTTAATTAATTTAAATATTCACTTTTATCTATCAATTGTTCCAAAAATTAAAGAAATTACTTGTTTTTTATTTTTTATTTTTTCTAAAGACCGAATAAAAGACAATATTTAAAGGAGAAAACAAGTTAAAAGCTAACCTGAGTCTAAGTCATTCTTAAAGACGTTTTTTTTGTGCACAAGACCAATATCAAGATCCTCTTTAGAGCTTTAGTCATATTTCCTGTTCCAGTTCCACAATAACTTACAACTAATTATACACTTTATTTTTGTGTGCTGCACATGCCGCCATCTCTTCAGTTTATTTATTTATGTATTTGTTTATTGTTGGCAGGTTGCCTAGTGTGAACAACGAGATTTATCTTGAACTTGCCAAATTGGATTACAGCAAGAGTCAAGCAGTGCACTCTGCAGAATGGGAGAAAATCCAACGGTGAGGCACTCAATTATTATTTTATAAGATATGTGTATTGAAAATTGACGTGCTTCTAAATTTTGCAATGGAAATTGTTAGATGGCACTCGGAAACAGGATTGGAGGATTTTGGAGTGAGCAAAGAGAGTATTCTCCAAGCTTATTTTGTGGCAGCAGCTTGCATATTTGAACCTCAAAGGTGGTTAGAGCGACTCGCATGGGCTAAAACCGTAACTTTGATTCATGCATTCAAGTTCCATATCAACCATGATGAAGCAAGGAAGGTCATTTTAGAACAACTCAATAACAACTTTAACAGACAAGACTTGTCAAACAGGTAAATAAATATTAGAAAAAAAGACAAATAAATTCTTGGACTTTTAGTTTACGGATATTTAAGTTTTCGAAAAATTTTAAAATACATTTAAATTCTTGAATTTTTTAAAATTTAGACACATCAATTCCTTTGTTCACTTGGGTCTGTTAGGCCTAATAAAAAAATCAAATGTAACTTTAATTGTACTGACCTAACCGATATACGGACGTACATGTAAAAAAATGTTTAAAATGAGACAAATTAAATTTGAGAAGGTCAAGAACTGCTAGAGACATACCTTTTATTGATATTAGCCAACATTTTTAGCTAATACTTTATTTTTATACGCTTAGGAGTTAAACTTTAGTATTTAGGGTCTAAAATGGAGTATACAAAGTATAGAATGTTTGGCTAAAAGTTAGTCAAAAATAATACCTTTAGGAAAAAATCTAGGAGACTAGCAATTTTATTAAAATCTGGTAAGCACACAACCAGTAAAAGAAAAATGCCAATCCTATATCATTAGATGTAATCTTACACCGTTAAAAACATTAATGATGACTAATTTATGACTACAAATTACAAAATTTGATTGCACCTAACACTCCTCATAATTTTATTCGTCCAGTAACATTGCTCTTTATTCTATTATACATCTTTTAGAAACTTGAATGTGTGGTGAATATGCAACCCATGCTGCAGGAGGCTTGATAAGAACAACAAAAACGAGCAACTTCTTGGGATTTTGCTGATAACTCTTGACTATCTTGGATTGGAATTCTTTCAAAATCATGGACAGGAAATTTCCCATTATTTGAATCAAATTGTGAGTTTTTATTTATTTATTTATTTATTTCTTGTGATTAGAACACAACAAAATTTACAGTTTGTTTAGTTTAACAAAACATTTTTTTGTTTTTATATTGTGAAAGGTAAAGGAAGAAAATTTTTATTATTTTTTACAAAATCTTAAATAAAAAATATTAAAAATGAAAATAAAAACACAATGTAACAAATAAGAGAGGTTAGTCTCTTTTGAAAATTTGTTATTCCTGAATTGGTCAGTGGCAGAGTTGGTTGTTTAGTTGGCAAAATGAAGGAAGCAGCTCCAAAAGAGAAGCAGAGTTGATTGTGCAAACTATAAATTTAATGGCTGGTGATTGGTTACAAGAGCTACAGCTAAATTCTCAGTACCAAAGATTACTCAAAGCCACTAACAAAGTCTGCCATAAGCTCAAAGATTACCAAAGTGAGAAGGGAGAAAATGAACTGAGTATTGCAACCAAACCCACCACTACACCAGAAATAGAATCAGAAATGCAAGAGTTTGTGCAAGTAGTGCTCCAAAATTCCCAAGATGGCATTAAGAGTTCATTCTTCTTGGTGGCCAAGAGTTTTTACTATGTTGCATATTTTGACTCTCAGACCATTATGTCTCACGCTGACAAAGTCCTATTTCAGAAAGTGATGTAATAAATTAACATATTTCACTTTTTCAGTGGAATATATAGACCTTGAACCTTTTAAGATGGGAACCCTAATATGCAATAAAATAAACCATCACAGGGATGGACATTTTATATTTTCTTCCACTCATTCACAATATCTAATTTTTAATTATTCTATAATATTGCACTCATTCACACAAAACTATGAATTGCTTCTCTGCTTAGTTAGATTTTGGTTAGGTGCTCTATTTATTGCACAACTCCTCAACACTAGATATAACTAATATATAGTAATCCGTGACTGACTTCCTTGAATTTGAACATGTCCCTTAATCACTATCTAAAAATTCGGATGGAGTGAGGTCTGTATTGGCTGAGAAGAACAATCCCTTGGCTGAAGCTCCCCTTAAGTATCTTAGGACCCTTAGTGCAGTCTCAAAATGTTTGTCCGTAGCACAATCCCAAAAATTAACTTAATTTTTCAACCGCATAGCAGATTTCAGGTTTTGTGTTTGTGAGATACAATAGATATCCAATGATTCTTCTATATTCTGAATTTGATGTGAGTGGAGTCCCTGTGTGTTTCGATAAGGGTGATGTGAGTTAATAGGGGTTGAAGTTGGCTTTGCTGTCATCATCCCATAATCTTGGAGGAGATCAAGGCAATACTGGCGCTGGCACACAACAATCCCCCTCTTGCTTCGAGCGACTTCCATACCAAGAAAATACTTGAGTTCACCCAGATCTTTAATTTTGTACAGATCATGTAAATACCCTTTCATTCGAGAGATTTCATTCAAATTATTCCTAGCGAGCACAAGATCATCAACATAGACAAAAATGATTGTAAACCCACATGGAGAGCACTTAGTAAACATGTTGTAGTCATGTTTAGATTGGGTGTAGCCAACAACAACAAGAGAGGCAGCAAGTTTATTGGTGTTCCATTGCCTACTTGCTTGCTTCAATCCATAGAGAGAATGATCAAGGTGGCAAACCAAACCAAGTTCTGGAAGTTGTAACTCAGGGGTGACTTCATGTAAACTGTCTCATCTAAATTTATGCCTAATTGATGTAAATGCCAACCCTTGACAGCAGCAATGGACATAACAATACGAAAGGTATTCATCTTCACAACTGGGCTGAAGGTGTCCTTGTAGTCTACACCTTGAGTTTGAGAGAACCCCTGTGCCACGAGCCTCGCTTTATACCTTTCTACGGTGCCATCAGGGTGAAGCTTGAGCTTAAACACCCATTTACAACCCTCAGCTCTTTTACCAGCAGAAAGTTTAGTGATTATCCAAGTTTTATTATTTTCCAAAGCAGAAAGTTAATTATTAACAGCCTCCTTCCAATTAGGATCCACAATAGCTTCATCATAGGTTTTTGGTTCTGTATGCATGGATGCAACTAATGCAGATGTAGGTTTGACAAGGGGATGAAAAATCATTTTTTAAAAATTCTAAGTGTGAGATAGGGAATTCATGTGAGGCAGCAAGCATGCAATGAAAATCTTCCCAATAGGAGGGAGGCCTCCTCATTCTATCTGATCTTCTAATTTCTTGTACATTCTCATAATGTGATAAATGTGTACAATCAAACTCTGATGCATCAGTATCTATGCCCTGGGGAATGAGATCAACAGTCGGTCCATGTAATTCAGCAATATTATGATGAGTGTGCAATTGATTATTGAGACCAGATTCAAGTGTGAAATTCTGTGAAGTAATGCTATGATCAAATGAAATGCCTATATCGAATGAGATAATGAATGTGTGTAGAGCGTTGTGGTGGTGTGAAATTTGTTTGAATGATGGAATCATGAGTAGAAAAGTGAAATGTCTGATACGGCAATACATTTTCTAAAAAACCACATTTCTTGACACAAAAATTTCTCTATTTGACAAATCATAGAGTATGTAATCTTTTACATCCGATTTATAACCAATATGCACACACTTGCGTGCTCTCTTATTAAGCTTTGTCCTATGAACAGTGAGTGTGGAGGCATATGCCAAGCACCTGAAGACTTTCAAATAATTAATTTTTGGCAATTTGTTCTTTAAAATTTGATAGGGAGAGTGATTTTGTAACAAAGTGCTTGGAATCCTATTAATTATGTGGACTGCTTGTGCAGCCGCATAATTCCAGAAACATCTTGGCATAGCAGAGTGGAACATTAGAGCTCTAGTTACTTCAAGTATATGTTGATGTTTACGCTCTACAATACCATTTTGTTGAGGTGTCTCAACGCAAGTTATTTGATGTAAGATGCCATTTGAATTGTAGAAAGAAGTCAGTTTAAACTCTGCACCATTGTCTGTCCTAATTTTTTTTACTTTGATATTAAACTAAGTGTCAACTAATTTCACAAAATTTTGCACAAGAGAAGAGGCTTCATCCTTTGATTTCATGAAAAACAACCATGTAAATCTACTTTTGTCTTCTATTACAGTAAGAAAATATCTATATCCTCTCATAAAGGAAGTACCAAGTGGCCCCCATATATCTATATGAACAAGCTCAAACAAGTTTTCAGATTGTGACAAACTTGATGGAAAAGAAAGTTTCTTTTGCTTGGTAAAGTGACATGAGTCACATGGATCCACATATCCTTTATTCTTTAAACATGAGTAACATTTTTGCATTATTTTCATTCTTCTATCTGAAATGTGTCCTAGTCTAAAATACCATAATGTCTCTCTATTTCTCTTGTTGGAATCACAAGGAGAAACCAGAGTAGCCAGTGTTGATGCATTATTTGTGGATATAGTGAATGCAGTTGTTAAAAGATTTTCAAAGGCGTACAGGCCTCTTCTTTGTTCAGCTACTCCAATCATCCCCTTGGAGAGCCGATCATGTATCTCACAGTTAGAATAATTAAAAATGAATTGACAATTAAGATCTGATGTCAGTTTGAAGACTAAAATGAGGTTGAACTTAAAGTTTGGTATGTACAATGCATGAACTAAATAAAATTGACTTGTGAAGTGAATAGCTCCTGCTATGTCAATAACAGTTTATATTCCATCTAGAGGGTTAACGTGCATAGGCTTGATATGATATAAGGTACTAAAGGCACTAATAGAAGATAATACATGCTCAGTGGCTCCTGAGTCTATCACCCAAGAGTTTGGACTAAAAGTACATAAAGACATGATAAATGCTATACCTTGGCTTGATGGCAATGTGATGTCTTGGTTGCTATCATTATGAGTTGGTTGTTGTGAACCTTCCTTGTCCAAAAGTGCTAACAATGCTAGTTTATGATTTGCAGAGAAATAAATCTCAGATCCATCACCATTGAGTCCTTGTGGAGGAGTATTGCTGATTTTCTCAACCTTCTCAGCTGCAACTTCACTGTTTATCATGTTGCTCCTATTGTCATTCCTCATATGTGGTGGCAGTCCATGCTTTTTATAGCATACATCTTCAACATGTCCAGATTTTTCACAAAAGGTGCATTGCTTATAACTCCTACCACCTGTGCCACCACTTACTCTTCCTCCTCTTTCTCGAAAACTTCTTCCATCTCTCATTGATTGGTGGTTTTGTGTATTAGTTTTGAAATTGGTATTAGCTATCAGTGCCTTACAATCATTCAAATTAGAATTTTGTCTTTCTTGTTGGAGGAGCAATGAAAAAGTAGCATCGACCTTAGGAAGTGGCGTTATCAATATTACTTGAGATCTTGCTATTGCAAACTGATCATTAAGACCTCTCAAAAAATGCACTAGATAAGTCTCTTCCAACTGGTTTCTCATAATGTCAAGTCCACAATTACACATCCCGGCGCTCACCTTGCGATTTGGAATTGGACTGAAATTGTCCAATTCTTCCCAAATACTTTTCAACGTTGCGAAATAGGCTGTGATGGTGAGGTCTCCTTGCCTTGTTATAAAAAATTCTTCTTGTAATTCAGCAACTCAAAAAATATCTCCATGATAATACCTATGTGTTAGAGCATTCCATAGGTCTATAGCTACATTAATCCAAATCACACTTTGTGCAATATCCGAACTCAGAGAAAGATTTAGCCATGACACTACATATGTATTACCTCTATCCCATATATTGTATAGAGGATCATCTCTCCCTGGTTTGGTGATAAATCCATCAACAAACTGTATTTTATTCTTAGATTTGAGAGCTCTAGACATTCTTCTTTAATATACATGATAGTTATTGAGTCCAAGAACAGTTAAAATCAAATGAACTCCTAGATTCTCTCCAGGATGAAGAAAGTATGGACTCACAGGATCTATAATAGGACTCAAATTTGCTTGATATGTGGCGGATTGAAACTGGTTCACCTTATTTACCAAGTTCACAACCGCTTGGAGGTCAAAGTTAGTCATTGGATTTGCCATTGTTGGTTCTGAATGTGAGTTCGGCATTAAATTCTACATGCAACAGGTTCTGAGATGTGAATTGATCACCTTCCACACCTAATCTCGTGATCGGAGTCTTTACCTACTCTACGCTCACTGCATCATCATGAAGAACTACGGTAGAGGCAAAGCACTCTCATCAACTCTGTTATATGAGTCTAGGTATGAAGAGAAAAAAAGAAATAGAACGAAGCTAAAGAAAGTGATAAAATTAGTGAAGTAGAGAAGAAATTAGAAGTTCAGAGAAAGAATAGTGAGAAGAACCACTAATATGAATTTTCATTTTAGAAAAATAAAATTCACAGTACTAATTACAACTAACATTTTAGGTTAAGGGTATATAATTTTTTCATGTCATAGAGTACAAACAATAAGGTTCTGGAGGCACGGGAATAGGGAATCCATCTTTAGAATTCATCTGTGACCTTCTTCTAATTTCAAATGCTGCGTTTTGGGGGGTCTCAGGTCCAGGCACTAATTTGTCTTCTTTGTATACATGAACAACTGATTGACACATGCCTTAGTTTAGGTCTCTATGTCAGTATTTTTTATTTGTCCTTGACGGAAAAAAAGAGTTAGAAATTTATTTTTCTACCAGAATTAGATTTGGGAGAATTTTTTGTGTATTTCAAAAATTAGAGGACTAAAATATCAATTCTAAAAATCTTAGGAACTGATTTAGATAATTACTCATTTTTTACGTAATTTTTTAAATTTTTTTTAAAAAATATAAGTAATTTATATTTAAATATCTCATAAAAATTATTTAATAATTATATTTGGGTATATCTTTTTTAATTAAAAAAGATGTTATTTAATTATTTAACAATTATATTTGGGTACATCTTTTTTAATTAAAAAAGATTTTGTTTATTTATTATATATGGTTAAGACATCTTGTTTAATTTAAAATATATCTTTTTATTAAAGAGTGAATACCCCATCCGACCCCTGACAATTATCTCGAAAGGACAACGAGGCCCCCAAGAAAAAAAAACACCCAATCCGGCCCCTGATAATTTTTTTGGGACTGATTAGCCCCTGTGCCAAAAAAAATAACATTAATTTTTTTTTGGCACAGGGGCCTCATTGTCCTTTCGAGGTAATTGTCAGGGGTCGGGTTGGGTTTTTTTTTTTTTTGTCAGGGGCCGAATTGGAGTTTTTTTTTGTCAGGGGCCTCGTTGTCTTTCGAGGTAATTGTCAGGGGCTGATTTGAGTTTTTCTCTTTATTAAAATATAAATTATATTTTTACTACTAAATTATATTTTTATTTTGTCCTTGAAGTTTGATAAAAGTTTTAAAAATACCTCTAAATTTTATTTTGTTTCAATTTTGTCCCAAAAATTTTCGATTCGTTTCAAATATACCCTAGACGGCTAAATTTTCAAAAAATTTAAGACCAATCTAACAATAATGCATGAAAATTATATTTGATTTACTTGTGTTGAGGGGTTGTTATTATGAAATTGTTGTTAAATCGGTCTTAAATTTTTTGAAAAATTAGACGTCATGAGTATATTTGATGCAAATCCAAAACTTAGGAGAGAAAATTGAAACAAAATAAAACTTAAGGGTATTTTTGAAATTTTTGTCAAACTTTAGAGATAAAAAATATACTTTACTCTATTAAAAAATAAAAAATAATTAAAAAATTATTTTATTTAATATTTATTAATTATCACTAAAATAATTATATAATATTAAATATAATAAATAGGGCAAAATACTATAATAAGCCAACATCAATCCAAATTTACCTATATGAGCCAAAATGAAAATCGATACAGCAATGAGCCAAATCATATTTTTATGTAATTCGAACCAGGCTAGTTCGAACTTCATCTTCAAATAAATCGAACCAGAGCAGTTCGAATTTCAAAGAAAAAATTGAAAGTAAATCGAACCAGCCTGGTTCGAACTAGGAATGCAAGTAATTCGAACCACTCCAGTTCGAATTATGGGTAAATGAGGTCATCATGTAATTCGAACCACCCTGGTTCGAATTACGCTTAAGCTAGGTTGTTAGTAATTCGAACCACCCTGGTTCGAATTACTAGTGATTGGGCTATATAAGGAGTTCGAATCAGCCTCATTCGAACCATTCTCACCTTCCCCTGCCCCACCAAATCTCAGAGAAAACGACCCAGATTCTCTCCGAGAAAGACCTGAACGGAATACTCTGCTCATGGGGGACGATCCGGCACGGTTATATCGCTTGGACGGAGTCGCCCATATAGCTGGGGTCATCAACGAAGAGGTTAGTACGGAAATAACTTTGTTTTACCGGTACATGTGAGTTAGTGGTTTGGCATGCGGGTTAGATGTTGGTTTAGTTGGTGGTTTATTTTAGCGGTTTATGTTAGTGATTTCTGTTAATGGTTTATGTTAGTGGTTTTTGTTAGGGGTTTATGTTGGTGGTTTATCTTAGTGGTTTATCTTAGTGGTTTATGTTAGTGGTTTATCTTAGTGGTTTATGTATGTGGTTTATGTAAGCGGTTTACGTTAACGGTTTACGTTAGTGGTTTATGTTAGTGGTTTATGTAAGCGGTTTAGTTGTGGTTTTATAATGTTAGATCTTTCATGTCAGTAGCCTATGGTGGTTTCTAATTTAAGTTTCTTATGCAAATGGTTCTCGTTCTTGGATTTTTAAGCGGCTATACATAGTAAGATTTTTTGGTTTAGGGATTATCGTGTTGATTATGTTTGTCACCGGTAATTAAGCTGGTTCTAATAATGCGGTTCATTTCTTCCGCAGCCTCAGCGATGCATCAGGAGCATGCGGCGGCAGCAGGGCATGGTCCTGGATGACAGATACGTTCCGTACCTGCAGATGGCTGGTCTTTACCATCTTGCAAGGCTGAACGATAGATGGTTCCGGTTGGACGAGGCCCTTGTCAGTGCGTTTGTTGAGCGATGGCGTCCGGAGACGCACACGTTTCATATGCCGTTCGGAGAGTGCACGATCACACTGCAGGACGTGGCATACCAGCTGGGTTTGCCAGTGGACGGGCGTTACGTCAGCGGCTGCCTATCAGAGTTCGATGTATACATCGAGGGTGGCCGTCCAGCCTGGGTTTGGTTCGAGGAGTTGCTTGGAGTGGTACCTCCTCCTAGCCAGGTTCAGAAGTATGCGGTCAACTGCAGCTGGTTTCAGGAGACGTTTGGTGAGTGCCCGGAGGGAGCTGATGAGGATATTGTGCGTCGTTATGCCCGTGCGTACATCATGATGTTGTTGGGCACGCAGCTTTTTGCGGACAAGTCGGGCAACCGCGTTCACATCAGATGGCTTCCGTTTGTAGCTAGGCTGGAGGAGATGGGGACCTACAGCTGGGGTTCTGCAGCACTGGCATGGTTGTACCGGTGCATGTGCCGTGTGGCGAACAGAAATGTTATCAAGCTAGCGGGCCCACTTCAGCTACTTCAGTCATGGATTTTCTGGCGATTTCCTCGGTTTAGGCCTGCAGGATTTGAGACGTTCAGCTGGCCATTGGCCTCGAGGTACTTTACTAATCTTTGTCTATTTCAATTTACTACACATAACCGCGTGTTCATTCATAATGTATTGGATACCCTAAGCACACATATAAGTAGCGGTAACACATGTGCATGTTGCAGGTGGTCAGGTTACATCCCTTCCAGTAGCGAGAAGGGTCCTAGAGTTCAGACGTGGAGGCTCTGGATAGACCGGTTGCAGGATAGAGAGGTCAGTATGTTACTTAATAAGTTTTTTTATTTAACCACAATTTACGAGTTGGGATCACGAGTTGCCCTGACATTGTATCGTTCTGGGTTCAGTTTATCTGGATGCCGTACAGTAGCCCCGATGTACTTCAGGTCGTGCATCCCGAGGTTTTGGAGCCTCGGCATATGGTGCTGTGGCGGTCTGTTACATCGCTTATCTACTTTGCCGTCATAGAATGGCATCAGGTAGACAGGGTTCTTCCGCAGTTTGGAGGGGTGCAGCCCCGTCCACAGGCCGCCCTGAACATTGACTTTCTGATGTCGAAGGACGGCAGAGGCGGCGTTCGATGGTTCCCGTCCCATTTGCAGAAGTGGCATCAATATTGGGACGACCGTACGGAGAGCGTGCTGAGATTCGATGTTGTTGCTGACCCTGGTCCGTCGCATCAGTTCTTGGATTGGTGGAGTCAGCACGGGAAGAGATTTTTGTCTCCGGATCCGCAGTTGGGCGATCCGAGAGCCGTTGCTATTCCTGTTGAGGCCTCACAGCGGGGAGCTGGGCGAGTACCTGAGATGGATCGGCCTGACGACGTGCCGGACAGGAGGCGGGTTGATAGGAGAGCTCGCGTGGGCACACGTCGTAGCCAGCGTGACTGGGGGTGGCTTGAGCGTGCTATGGAGGCTGGCGACGAGGCCGGCCCCGCTAGGGGTCGACGACGACATCATCCTGGCAGAGGTAGAGGGCGTGCTGCGGTTCATGCCGCTGCACCTGACCCTGAGGACGATGACGATGATCAGCATGGGCCCGAGGGCGGGGATGGTGCAGGGGCGGCTTCAGTTGCTGGTGGTAGTACCCAGGATGGGGTACACGGAGGTGAGTGGTATGGCTCAGGGATGGGTGACGGGGCTGAGCCTAGTGATGCTGGACTTGGGTCCGGTCCTTTTGGACATTACTTTGTTGGAGTACCCACCGACGACCAGCCTCAGCAGGACGGTACTCCATGGGTTATTCCCGGATCACAGTAGCAGGACTTCCTTGGGGCAGATACGCTTGATGCGGACTTCGGCAGTCCACGGTTTCTAGCGGAGATTTCGGCTATCATGCAGGAGGACGAGCCGGGCATGAGGCGTCCTCAGACCCCTGGCACGCAGGCACCCTTAGATGTTGATCTGAACGAGCCTGCTACGACACCTGTTGGTGACCAGTTTGGTTTGGGAGGTACCCCACATTCCGCTTACACCGCTGCATCACAGTCTGTCGCCGGGCCGTCTGCCGCACCTGTCCATTTTACGCCACCCGCACAGCCTGCCCCGCATGAGGACGCAGATGAGATAGAGGATGAGGAGCCGTTTATCCGCAGAGGTCAGAGGCCA
This sequence comes from Arachis hypogaea, assembly GCF_003086295.3. Lineage (NCBI taxonomy): Eukaryota > Viridiplantae > Streptophyta > Magnoliopsida > Fabales > Fabaceae > Arachis > Arachis hypogaea. Next base: position 8,144,006 of record NC_092046.1, on the reverse strand, counting down.
TGGGTTCCCCGTCGTTGTGGGACAGGCTCCCACTTGTTTAGATGATTTACATTTCATGTATTTTGGACGTTAGGGTTCACTCATGTACCAGACCGATGTGGATTACTGTTGTTACTTTAGAGCTATTTTTCCTTGTTGTTTCCTCATCTTATTGTACTTAAAAATCTGGTATTTACCTAGTGGATTAGTGACTATGTATTATCATTGAATCATATAACACTTTAGTTATCAACTTTTGCAGTCATGGGATTTCTAACTATATTCAAATTCAGATGCAACTTTTTCATTACTAGAAGGTAAAAAGATAAACAGATTACATAAGTCATCTTACATAACAAGTAACAGGAAAAATAAAATCAATAAACACTAACAATAACAAGATCGCTACTACTGGCCCCCCGTGTGAGACGGTCCTCCAAGCTGTGGGCAACTCCTGCGGGTGTGTCTGGGTTGGCGACAAAGGCCACACCTCTTTGGCTGATTCGGATCTGCTTCATCCATATTCGTCTGTATCCTAGTGGATCTCGGACGACCCTCTCTCGCACGCCTCTTGGCAGGGTCCGGGATCACGGTTGGCCCGTCGTAAGGTGGCCAGAATCCCTCCGGTATCGGCGGTGTGAATCCCATCTGGTACACACGGAACACTGAACTAATCTGATACACGCTGTGAACATAAGAGGACCAGGTAACCCGTGAGTAGGCGCAGCATGCAAGTGCGTGCTGGCACGAGAAATGAAGTGCCTGGAAGTACCCGCAGTCACAGGTCCGGGACGCAAGCGATACTCTGTAGGTACCCAATGAGAAAGAGCCCGTCGGAGTGGTCTCGGCAACGGTGAACTCGGAGTTATCCCGGTCATACAAAGTCACCGTGAAGCACCGCGAATTCTTCAAGTTGGCCTCTATACACTTCACCAAGTACTGATTGAATTGCTGTCCGGTTCCCATCTGGGCCTCAGCCTCTCTACCCTTGCGAACAAAGAGTTCCGCAAGCCTTCCATATGTTGCCTTCACCAAAGAGCATACAGGGAGGTTTCTGACACCCTTTAGGATTGAGTTCACACACTCCGAGATATTCGTCGTCATGTGACCGAATCTCCGTCCCTCGTCACGATGCTGAGTCCATAAGGAATAATCAATCCGGTTCGCCCACTCACACATCGCCGGGTCTTCAGACCGAAGAATATCAAACCAGTAATCAAACTCAACCTCGGTCTTGGCATATGCGGCATTCACTAGAAGCCTACGTGCATCCTTGCCCTTGAAGGTAAGGGCAAAATTAGCCGCTACGTGTCGAATGCAGAATGCACGGTATGCAGATGGAGGTAACCAACCTCCGTCCGGAGCCTCAAGCGCAGCCTTTATGCCGTTATGCCTGTCCGATATAACCAGAAGACCGGGCTGCGGTGTCACGTGCTGTCTAAGGTGGGAGAGAAAGAATGACCAAGACTCTGCATTCTCACCTTCTACTAGTGCGAATGCAACGGGTAGAATGTTGGAGTTCCCGTCCTGTGCAATCGCGATGAGCAAAGTACCCCCGTACTTCCCATACAGATGGGTCCCATCAATGCTAACTAAGGGCTTGCAATGGCGAAATGCCTAGATGAGCGGTGGAAACGTCCAGAAAAGTCAGTGGAAAAAAGCTTGAGACTCGTCTACTTGTCCACTAACTCGAACGGGACTCGTCCGTAGGATTGCAACAGTACCGGGCATCGTCAACTAGACTCCCAAAACCCACCTGGGGAGCTCGTTGTATGACTCATCCCAGTCACTGTATACGAGGGCAATTGCCTTCTGCTTCGCCATCCAGACCCTCCTGTAAGTCTGCCTAAACCCGAAGTGTGCTGCCGTGGCATTTAGGAGCACCTTGATGCTGACGGATGCATCGGCCCTAACCATTGGCATAACGAACGCGGAAATCACATGATAATCCAAGCTCCTGTGGTCACTCGAGATGGAGGTCGCAAGACAAGTGTGAGGTCCATTGTACCGCTTGACCTCCCAAATGCCCTTGCGCTTCCGCAGACTCAGTCGAATCAACCATGTGCACCCATTCCCAAACTCAGAACACTTGCCCACATAACGGCGATGATCAGACTCCACAACCTTGTACTGTACCCCTCGCCGGATGCTGTAAGTCTTCACACTTAACAGGGCCTCGTCTTTTTCCTAAAATTGCTGACCAACCTGGAACTCTGTCAAACCAGCAGTCCCTTCAGCATCTCTAGCTCCGAATCCAACAGAGTGCCCTGAAAACACCCTCTTGCCTCATGGCATCTAGGTCCAAAGAGGAAAAATGTGGTGGATACTGCTGTGTGCCAGAACTAGAACCACCGACTACCAATGCAGGCTCAGTCGCTCCAACCTCGTCGCCGCTGTCATCCTCAATCATATCCGGCTCGACGTCGTCCTCCTCTACATCACCCAACACTCCGTCTCCGACGCCAACCGGTGGAACTCCCTGTAAAGCGTTCGACAGAATATCAACTGATCCTACCACGTCGCCTACTCCATCATTCAGATCAACAGCAAAAGACGGGGAGGCGACTGGTTCGACCGCTGGCTCGTACACAGGGACGGACGAAGAAGCAATGGCAGGCCTGGAACTCGAACCGGCTGTCGCTGCTTCAGTGGTGGCATTCCGGTTCGAACCCCCTGAGCTGGATACCACATCAACCAACTTTGCCAACAACTCTGGTGTCCTCACCTCGGAAAACTGCCTCTGACATAGAAACATGACTTGCAGGTCCTCATCACTACCAATCGTGAAGCAATCATACTTCACCGTATCCTGCAAGACAGTGATTGGAATGCGATAGAAAAACTTCTTCACTCGCTTCGCACCTTCCAGACCAAGTTTCATCAGCACAGATCTAACAAGATCATCATAGCTCGTCGTTGGTTTCACGACAATACAGAGAGGATCCTTATCTATGAACTTCACACCGGAGCGAGTTTTCCTCTTAATGGATCCTCTATGGTGAACCAAAACCACAAAACTCTCCTCACTAGCCATATTACACCCTCTATGAGAGCAACTCACGTTTAGAACCATATATATACTGCACTGTCTACCACTAAATCGAACCGGACTGGTTCGAATTCAGTTTGTGTAATTCGAACCAGCCTGGTTCGAATTACTTGATGCAGCTTCTCCCCATATAATTCGAACCAGCTTGGTTCGAATTATGTGCTACGTTTTCCTCCCAAGTAATTCGAACCACCCTGGTTCGAATTACTCATGAATAGAGTTCGAACCACACTGGTTCGAATTATATAAATATAGGGTTTGGCTCATTGCAGAAACGAATTTCACTTTGGCTCATTTAGGTAATTTGCAACTTCCCTTGGTTTATTCTAGTTTTTTGCCCTCATAAATATATAATTATAAATAGAGCAATGCTAGGGGCCAGCAATTTTTGTGATTGTTAGCCATCAACTAGCCATCAATGATGATTTGATGGTATGAGATTAGTGTAAAATTTCATCCAATGATTCACCTTTCTTTACTGGTTACATGCTGGTCAAAATTCAATAAAACTGCTGGCCCCTAGACTTTTTCTTATAAATATTATATATATAAGATTATAAATATCATGTTATATATGGTAAATTCCGATATTATTTCGCGTGCTCGAAAATTGGTGCCAACCAAATGTCCAAATTAAATGCAAGCCACCCTAATTCAATAGCCATTAATGTTGCCATAAGGGAAAGGGTTACCTATAGCTCAAGGGAGGTAGTGCCCCCTCCAAACCTGAATTATTTTTTAACGAAGTTCTACTTTTCTCAAATTTTGTCCCTAGTTTTCTTTTGGTCCCTTCCAAAAAAAAAATTTATAATTATCTAAATTTAATTAAGGGTTAAAAATAAGATATAAATATTTAATATATTAATTTTATGTATATTTTTAAATATAATTATTCTATTAATTTTTATAATTTTATTAAATTTATAATTAAATTTTTATATTTTTTAATTAAATTCTAACATTATTTTTAAGTTTATAATTAAATTATTTTTATATTAAAAAATTAAAATTAACAATTTTTTTTTTAAAAAAAATATGACCAAATATCTAATTATATTTTTTATTTTCGATACATTTAATTTATTAAAATATATTAAATTAATTTTAATATTTTTATAATAAAAAAATTTAATTAAAAAATTAAAAATTAATTAAAAAATATAAAAATTAATTATAAATTTAACAAAACTATAAAAATTAACAGAATAATTAAATTATATTTTTACTCGTTAAATTTAATATGACGGGCAATTTACGCATCTAAATTGTTTGACCCCCAATATTACGCAAATACATTGTTTCCAAATTTAATACGCAAATGCATTGTTTCACTATTTTATGTAAACCGCTACTGGCAGTAGCGGTTTACAGATGTGCATAAACCGCTACAACCAGCCGCGGTTTATGTGTGTGAGTGTGTGAGTGTAAACCGCTGCTGCCAGCAGCGGTTTACGTGCGTGTGTATGTGAGTGTAAACCGCTACTGGCAGTAGCGGTTTACGTGCGCGTGTGTGTGAGTGTAAACCGCTACTGCCAGTAGCGGTTTACGTGTATGTGTGTGTATACTATTTAAATAATATTATAAATAAAAAATTTAATTTATCATTTCACAATATAATTTAAAAAATATAAATATGCATGTAATAAATTTTTTATTTGTATTTATTATTAGAAGTGAGACCAAATTACAAATAAAAAAATACAGTCTTCAAAGTATTGAATTATATAAAGCAAGACTAATTTTTTTTATTCTCATCTCTTTTAAAATTTATAAATAATAAAATAATTTACTTTTAGCCAAAAGTTTACTAAATTATATATTTTACTCTTTAAAAATCAATTCATTCTCTTTTATTTATATCAACCATACAAAGGAGATTGGAGAGTTTGGAAAATGGGTTGTGTTCTTTGCTGCAATGATTTGCATTTGAGGTTCTAGCTAAATGATTTTTTTTTATTTGTGCAACTTTGTTGTCTTATACCAAAAAATAAAAATTATTTGTATTTTACAGTTGATTAATTAGATAAATAATAGTGATAGCATCATAATTTTGATGAATAAAATAAAAAATATAAATATGCATGTAATAATTTTTTATTTGTATTTATTATTAAAATGAGATTAAATAGCAAATCAAAGAGTGAGTACTCACAGAATACTAAAATATATAAACTAAGACTAATTTTTTTTTATCTTCATCCCTTCTAAAACTCATGAATGATAAAATAATTTATTTTTAGTAAAAAATTCACTAAAGCATACACTTTTTCTTTAAAAATTACTTCATTTTTTATCCATATAAATTATATGATTGCAAAAAATATATACTCTGTTTTCTTTCTCTCAATTTTTTTGTAACTTAATTTAGCATAAACAAACATTTTTTCTAATCAACGTAAACCGCTAGAGGAACACAGAAACCGCTAAATTAAGTTACAAAAAAATTGAGAGAAAGAAAATGGATTATATATTTTTTGCAATCATATGATTTATATGGATAAAAAATGAAGTAATTTTTAAAGAAAAAGTGTATGCTTTAGTGAATTTTTTACTAAAAATAAATTATTTTATCATTCATGAGTTTTAGAAGGGATGAAGATAAAAAAAAATTTAGTCTTAGTTTATATATTTTAGTACTCTGTGAGTACTCACTCTTTGATTTGTTATTTAATCTCATTTTAATAATAAATACAAATAAAAAATTTATTACATGCATATTTATATTTTTTAAATTATATTGTGAAATGATAAATTAAATTTTTTATTTATAATATTATTTAAATAGTATACACACATACACGTAAACCGCTACTGGCAGTAGCGGTTTACACTCACACACACATGCACGTAAACCGCTACTGCCAGTAGCGGTTTACACTCACACACACGCACGTAAACCGCTGCTGGCAGCAGCGGTTTACACTCACACACTCGCACACATAAACCGCGGCTGGTTGTAGCGGTTTATGCACACCTGTAAACCGCTACTGCCAGTAGCGGTTTACATAAAATAGTGAAACAATGCATTTGTGTATTAAATTTGGAAACAATGTATTTGCATAATATTGAGGGTCAAACAATTTAGATGCGTAAATTACCCTAATATGACTGCGACAATAAGGCACTTGGATTGCAATAAGGGCACAAGGTCGGCCAGTGAATGGTCACACATTGTCCGATATAAGTATAACAGAACATGTTTGGAGAGAAAGGTTTTAAACGATAACAATGAGACTTTTTTAAAAAATAAATAAAATAAAATAAAAAATTGATTAACCATTATAGAATAAGATAGGATATTAGATAAACTCTCATATATTTTAATTTTAGAAGACATTTTAGGACCAGAAAATAAACTAATAAACAGATATTAAGATGCTAGTCATTTAAGGTCCTCAAATATAAATTAGGATAAAGTAATATTTTAATTTAAAGTTTAGACTAAATTATAATTTGATTTTTAATATTTTTAATATTTTATTTTAATTTAAAAAATTTTAAATAAGTTTAATGTTATTTTATTATTAAATTTAATATGAACAATTGACATATTAAAAAGAGAATAATGTTCAATTTTTAGTACGAAAATAAAATTGATCCTCCAACAATTACTAACATAAATAATTTCTCTTAGATTTTGAAATGTTAATGATTAATTACTAGACTCAATGGGAGCTGGAACTAGTAAACCAACTTCATGCGGTTCTGTAATAAGTGAAACTTAACAAATAACTGAGAGAGAGGATAGAGTGGTCTGAAAATTTGGTAAAAAAAGATATTTATTCTATTAATTCTTTTGTGTAGGTATTGCACGCAGAGGTGCTTCTGGCGGATATCACAATCTATGGTTTCACTAGTACTATTTGGAGAGGATTCGTCCCACCAAGAGTTAAGTTGTTTACTTGATTTGCACTTGTTGGTAGGGTGAATATAAGAAAAAGACTGTATAGATTAGGCGTTATTGGTCAGAATGATAATATGTGTGTTTCATGGGCGGAGCTACATTATAGAGAAGGGGGCAATGACCCCCTAATTTAAATTTTTTACATGTAAATTATATGTAAATTTCAGTTTAGCCCTCCCTTAAAATTTTATTTTAGTCTTATTTTGTTGTTTAAATATTTTTGGCCCCCTTTAATATTTTATCTAGCTCCGTTCTTGGTGTGTTTTATGTCATAAGTCTGTTGAAACTGCTTTTCACTTATTTATTAGTTGTGAGCTCACTTGACAGGTGTAGTGTGCTTGATTATTCGCTCTTGGAAGGATATGGACCATTCCAGGTACACTCAAGCAACACTATAAAAGTTAGACGGATATATCAGCAAAAAAGATAAAACAGAAGCGGTGATTGGTTGGCTTTTTTGCGGTCATTTGGACAATTTGGCTAAAAAAATGATAGAATCTTCAAAAATCAAAGTTCAAGTGTGGTGGATATTATTAACAGATCCTTTACAAATTACGATGAGTAGATTGGTGGTGAACTCTATAGTTGTTGATGGCAATACCGGAGATGGCTAGGAGTTGTTATTTTTAGCGTTACGAGTTTTTGTTTCTTTTCTTTTGCTCCACCTTATTGTGTTGAGCTTTTTACTTAAAAAAATGATTAATTGCTAGGCTTTGAGATTTTATATAAAAATAAAAATAAAAAGATGAAATATTATAAGAAAATTTTAATTATATTTCTTTAATACGCACAAACTAAAAGATATAACTTAACTATAATTATTGTTAACGTTCACATCACTTGTTCGGTTGTTCCATTAATTAATTATTAATATCAAATTTAAAGGTGATATTTAATTCATTTAATTTTTTTTAAAATTAAAATAAAATATTTAAAATATTAAAAACTAAATTAAAATTAAATTCAAATAATAATAAAGACTAAAATAATACTTTGCCATCTAAATTAACTTGTTCGGCATTAATAAAACCAAACTAAGAAATCAATGAACTATATAGATGGAGCCAAACACTAACAAAATATGCTATTTAACACGTGCACTTACAATAAATGTTACCAAGCTGCTAACAAAATATCAATTCTTGAGCAGTGGATATTATCAACGCAGCACTAGTAATTTTGCTTGAATTGAGCCATTTTCTTTATTTAATATAACAATCTGATGTTCTATAGTTCAAATGAGTGGATGATTAAACATTATGAATTTCTAATGATTTTTTTTTCCAAAATATAAAAAGGCAATAGAACCAACAATATATAGTTCTCCAAAAAAGTAAGAATGGTATACAGTAAAATGAAATAATTATATAAGAATCAATTTCTAGATAAGTATTGCTAATTTGCTACTTTGAAACCCTTACAGTCACAGAATTAAAAAAAAATAAAATATAAAAAACTAAATAAAATATTATATATGGAATTTATCACTAATTTTCTATTTTTCAACATGTACATTTTCTCATAAATGCAATTACATAGGAGAACGGAATATTGTTTGATTTTGATACCTGAAATGAAAAGCTAATCTAGAAGACGAGAACTAGAATCAACAGGTAGTAAACCTTTGGGTTTTAAAGAACTCTTGAAATCCTCAGTGCGTGGCAGCAGACATTCATAGTCATAATCGGAGACTTTTTAAAATAAATATTTTATTTATTGAAATAGGTTATTTGTAATATTTTTACGAAAATTCATCTTTTTACTATTTCGTTTATACTGTAAACGATTTTATTTTGAGTATATCTCATTTACAATATAAATGAAATAAGACACATCATAAATTGTATGTATCACGTTTATAAATATGTTGTGTAACGTGTCTTATCTCGTTTACAATATAAACGAGATATGTACAATCCTATTTCGTTTACACTGTAAACGAAATAAGACTTAGACGCGTCTATATAAGCACCTCGTTTACAGCGTCTATTTGGTCATTTCATTACTTTTGTTTCTCCATTTCTCGAACATTTCTCTTGATATTCATTTGTGAGATACTCAGACTTTATGATACGTGCGGACGCACGGGACAGAGACATCAACCACCTGAATATTACTTGGCACATTGTGGGAGCGATAGACTTCGAGGTTAATTTTGATCATTTTTCTCTTTTAAGAGATTGAATATGTAATTACAGTTAGGATACTTTTATAGATTCAGTGTTATTATACATGTAGATTAGATTGTCATGTTAATAAAATTTGTTAGATTATCTGGAATATAGAAATTAATAAATGTTAATTAATTAATTTAATTAAGATTCTTAATTAATTTAATTGTCATTATTAGTTATAATTTATTTATTAAATGTTTATTCTATTTTTGCATGTATTTAAATCAAATTTTATATTGTCAATTTTAATTTTGAATATGTTGCATTAATGTTTGATAAATTAATTAATAGTTGGATTTTTATAGTTAATTATTTTGAAATGTGAAATAATTGTTTATCATTAATTTTTATCTTTTTATGTCAAAATAAAATTCTTTACAATTGAAATAGATTTGTTATTGGAATACATTTATCTCTTAATATAGGCTACGTCTACTACTCCCTAGGCGAGTGAGCCGCACTCTTGCACTACCGGACGCCATTGTCCCTTACTTGAGGGAGGCTGGCTTCAGGGACACAGTGTAGCTCAAGGACTTTGTCTTCGACAACTCCCTGGTTACTGCATTCGTGGAGCGGTAGCATCCGGTGACCTACACTTTCCATCTGCCTTGAGGTGAGTGCACGATCACCCTATAAGATATTGCATATATACCACCTAGGGTTACGCACGCACGGAGAGCCTGTGGGTGGGTGGTCGCATGACATTCAACGTGGTACCAGCACTTGACCTGGGAGTGGGTAGATGAGCTCTTAGGTGCTAGGCCTCCTTATGCTCAACAGCAGGGTGCGCAAAGAAATGAATCGTTTTCCATCAAGGTGACATGGCTGCGAGACCGGGTCCGGCATATGTCAGCTACTGTCGATGCAGCCACCTTTCGACAGTACACGAGATGTTATATCATGTTGTTGATCGGTGGTTACCTGATGACAGACAAATCAAACAATCAGGTCTATATCAGATGGTTACCACTGTTGGCGGACTTCGAGAGGTGCCATGGTATGTCTTGGGATCCGCTGTGCTTGCATGGACGTACCACTCTTTATGCCATGCAGCACATCGAGATACCACGGACATTGCCAGTTGCACTCTGCTCCTCGTTTCGTAGATATACTATAGGTTTTCTCAATGGTGTCTACCCAATAGACAGATCCTGACGTTTTCTCTGACCATGAGGTAACTATTTTCAATTACGATTTTTGTGCTTTCTATTTATGTAAATGTAATTCATCCTTTTATTGCATAAAGTGAGAAAATGTAGAACACGCTCTCCTAATACGCAACAGAATAGGATTTTCACACTCAAATACAACTCCAGTATCATTGTTTTTCATGTGGCAATTGGGATACACCATCATAACAAAATAACCACTCACACTAGACATTCCTACTAAATTTACTAAAAAAACGGATGAGAAGAATGATTAAGATGTTTGTGAAGAATACCAACAGTTTGTAGATCCTTTTATAGCTAATTGATTTTTGTCATACTGTCTCTCTTTTACAATGTAAAAGAGATATATGGATCCCACTATATTTCACGTATCACGTTTATAAACATGATACATGCAACCGTGTAAACGAGATAAATAAAAAGATGAATTTTGATAAAAATATTATAAATTATCTATTTCAGTAAATAAAATATTTATATTATTTATTTAAAAAAAATCAACCATAATTTGAAAATTCATACAACAATTCACCAACAAATTAAACTTTTTATCTAACTTTTTGTGTTTTTTTTTTTTTTAATATGACAGTCCAAGATTAAACTTGAAGGTTAACTGTAATTGATATTTATCGTGACCATCGGCCATATTTTTCTATAAATATGATTGGTACCAAACTACTAATAATAGGAGATTTCGAAGCAGCTACTAGTGCATAATGACTTCTCAGCTTTCTTTCCTTCTAAATCTCATGCCTACTCTTTGTTCTGATGCTACCACACCTCCACCACCCAAATATAGCTTTGCCGCTTTCAAGTTCCACCTTCAATCTCCTCAGGTTTCTTTGTGGGGTATGTTTCAAATTTTGTATATGATTTTTGTTCTATTGTTTATTTAATTAATATATTTGATCTGGTTTAATTTATATAGTAATGAATATGTAATTTAAGGGTCAAAGTCTTGGTATAAAATTCTAAATCCTTACCCACGTGTTAAAAGGAAGAGACTTTTCTATATCAAAAATATAATTATTTATATATTTTTATTCTAATAATCATCTTAAATTTTTTAAATAATTAATTTATAATATAATATTAAAATTTTTATAATAAAAAAATTAAAATTTTATTTTATTTTTAAAATTAGTAGTTTATGATATAATATTAAAATATTTATAATAAAAAATATTTGAAAAAAAGTTTAGTATTCTTAAGATATTTGAAAACTTGAAAAAAAAAAACAGTTAAGTAGGAATAATAGTGGCTTGGTTTAATTTGCCTCGTCCCACTAAATTAATATGAGTTAAATTTGTTATTTTCTGACAAAAAAAAAAACTTGTTACCCCATTCTATTAAAAGGTGAATCGCCAACCGCTTTTTTTTTTTTTACATCCCAAAAAATAATATTATACAAAGTACAATTCAATAAATTCATGATAATGACTATATTTTTTAAAAGTTTTAAGTAATATACAATCCATAATAATTATCACATCAAACATATTTAAATCACAATATTAACAGTTTCAAACACAACAACATAAATACATAATCTATATTCCATAGTAATTGAAATACTTAATAAGTCACACGCAATTATTGATAACTTTGGATAACGTTGTTCATATAATTTTTATCATTTCAAAATATTTAAATCCTTAAAATAATCCTTTAACAAAACTGGCTCATCTAAGTATGTATTAAGTTGATTTTTTTTAATATAGATCTTAGCTTGATGATTACATTTCATTAATTTCTAACAAAAAATAAAAATAATTATCTTGTTAGGATAGAATAATGATAATAAAATAATATAAGAAAATCAAAATATGTTAAACATTACTTATACCAATAATCATAAGTTGCTTCTTGCCTACACTTTAGAGGTAAGTACTATGGATCATATTTTTTAAAAAGCTTGTATAACTTTTTATTTCCACATGTTTCACCTTCTCTTTTGCAGTTTCAGCATCAATCTATTCATACATAAGCTCTAAAGTAGAAATCTTAGGATTAGGATCAAGAATAGTGCCGGATGCAAGAATGACAATATACCTCTCTTAATACTTCTTAAATTTGTTTATCATCTTTTCTCCCATACTTCTTAGAAGTCCATCTTCACTTTTCAAACTTTCCATCAAAACACATTGAATATGATAAACTTGTAAGAAATACAAGTTCGAGGTAGAATAAGATATGTCATAAATCAAATTAAAATTTCTTAGAAAGGATATAAAAATTCACACATCTTTTCGGTTCTCCTCCATTTATCAATCGAAGGACAACGCTTATAAGTATGATCGGCTTCCTTTAAATACTCAAAGGCCTTTCGATACTTGATAGCACTTTCGAGTATAATGTAAGTAGAATTGCATCTAGTAGTAACATCTAGATGTAACCCACTTGTAAATTTCAAGTTCTGAATCACTGAAACACATTTTTTGAACTTTATCTTTTTACCTTTTGATCGCCTTACATATTTCACACTTTTCCCAATTTTATCCGATGCATTATGGGCAATCTTTAATCCATCTTGCATAGTGAAATTCAAGAGCCGAACAACGAATATAAAAAAAACTCTTAGTCATACAACAACCAATCATGCATGTTTAAAGTACTTTTCAAATGATCTTAACATGTATAATTATCAAATGCGTTATTTACGGTAAGAGTCATAATCTTCTTCTCAATTTTCTACTAATTTAAAAGTTCAAAAATCTTGGAAGACAATTCAAATTCTATACGAGAAGGAGACAAATGACAAAAATTTAAAATTTTGCTTTGCAATTTTTAATTTAAATCAACAAAGTGAGCAGTTAAACATAAATAACTCTAGGTAGTGATAAATATTCACAAATTAGAAGTCAAACAAACTTTATTAGAAAAGGCTACTAAAGTACTTTTAAGCTTCTCTTTTTTCCTTAAGTAAAATTTCAGCACATCTTAAGAGTATTCCTAGTAATGAGCCTAGAGTTAGACTAATGTATTTTACTCAATTCCTAAATTTTCTATTATCAATAATAGAAAATGGAACATCACAATTATCACAAAGACAGCAAACATCTTACGCGATACATGATTATCTATCTCGAGGGATCCCATTTTATTTTGCATTTCTATCAACGTCTGACCAATATTCTCAAAGTTTATTTTCACGCACCTGTTCAAATGACGCGTAAGTGATATTGTTCCATATTGTTTACCACCAATTTTAAATTTTTGTTTGCATCCATCACGTTCTATACCATTATCATTAGGTCTAATTTTTGTGAAATATCTCTACACATTAGATGTTGTTGCCTTCAACTTTTTCTTTTTAATATTTTTTGCAGCTTCAGATCCCTCTTCATTTTAAGAATTTTGTGTTAAATTTTCACCATCAACTTCTATGGAGATAGAGTTATCCATTACAGAATTTATAACTCAAACCCTAAATAACATAATAATATTTAAATTAGTAACTACATCAATAACTAAATCAATTACAAAATAACAATAACAGTAACTAAATCAATAACAATAACTAAATAAGAATAATAAAATAATAGAGATTATGAAGGTTTGTAAATGGCCTAAAGAAAGGGGTTTGAATTTATAGGCTCCTTTGTTTGAACTTTTTTAACTTTTGCTTCTGATTGGATTAGGAACTCGGTTGCTGTTAAGTTTGTCAAGTTAAAAATTAGGAGATAATTTTATTTTGTCTTTTCATGATGCAATCAGGAACAGAGCAACTTTTTACTTTTGGATAGATGCAACTTCTAAGAAATGAACAATATAAGAGACACTTTTATTTTGTCTCATAACGAAAGAAATAAGAAGAAGAGTAGATAAGAGAAAATCACACAATCATATATCATGATTCAACCACCATGTGCAATGTGACCTATATCCAGTCTCTCCCATAATAGTGGTAGAATTTCACTATCATTCATAGTGATTACAAACACCAATTTTTCTAGAATTCAACCCAATCCTATTCGGAACAAATCCAACTTTTACCTAAGTTAGATTTGGCTAGGTCACTCTCTAGACTTGCAATCACTAAGTGCTCATCCAACTTAGCAAGGGAATTCCCTTAAGATCACGTGTACAAAATAGAAAAATATACAAAAGAGTTTGACATTGCAAAGAAATCCCATCAAGATCATGTATACAAGACTTTCTTTTTCTTGCTTTCTTTGAGCTACTTCATGTGGGTATGAAAAGAGAGAAGTGAGAGAACAAATTCGATTACTTTTGGTTTTGGTTCAGATGCAAGTGAATTGCTTCTCTTCAACTAGGTTAGTGATTAGCAACCATTCTTTGGGCCTTTAGTGGTTCAATGGGATGAATGCTTTGATCATGGGTTTGGATCATTATTTGAGCCTTGTCCATTTGCTCTTTTTTTTTTGTACATTTCCTGCACACTAGCCAAACAAAATTATTCACACCACTTTGAGCTTTTTGGCCTATTATCATAATGTTTGGTCATCATAAAATTGTTATTATTTCTTTTAAACTCAATAGATTAGAATCAATAGTCAGTAACTAAATAATAGAGAACAGAATTAGTGAATAAGTAATCACTAAGAAAAAAAAAATAGTAAATCAGACGTTTCCAAAGCTCAAATAGAATCATCAACATCCCTCAAAATTTAAAGTATAACACCTTACCATACAAAACCTCACGCTGCAGTCGTAAGTCAGAGGTGGCGAGGCATTACGACCTCTAAAAACAAAGTACATACGTATATACTTGAAAGATAATAATATAGCTAGGAGCTTGTGAAGAAAAATGATAGAACAAAAATCACACTAGTCTCGAGTTGCGAAGACAACGTCGGCTAGAAAGTATAATACAACTCAGAAGTAAACAAAATACAACATGTTTCTCCATAAATCAGCCTCTAAAAAGGATATACATATACATATCCAAAAGTGGAGAAATAAACATCTAAGTACAAAATAAAGAGGAGTCTTGGCTTTCCACAAAGTTCGGCACACTCAACAAGGTAAACCACGTCCTGCATTTGAAAAACAAAATCCGACAACAGGTGAGAACCTGAAAGTTTCCAGTACGGTAATAATTCCAAATAGAGACTATGTAAAAAGATATGAACCTACTAGACAATCCTGAACTCCAGTCATTCACTGTTTAAGCCTAGGGTCCTGTTCTAAACCAAACCGGAAAAACTTTAACAGATACTTCAAATTTATCCTTTACTTGTCTCTTCATTAACGAAGTTCTATAATACAATAATAATTCTCTCGTAGTTACGGACTAAGAATGTTAAGTTAAACAATTTATTCATCGGCCTTAAATTGACGCCACCATAATATCTTCTGTATCTATTAATCATCTCAATCTCTAACGATTGTCAACTCGCCAAACTTGGCTACGTTTCAAAGTTATAAATCTCATATCATCATCTAGCTCATATCGATTATTCTCTACATTTAGTTTCAACCTCAATCCGGAGCAAGTGGGATGAACCACCACATCTACCCAGGGAGTCTCAAATCTCAACCCGAAGCAAGTGGGAGCGAACCACTGCATCTACCCAGGGAGCCTCAATCTCAATCAAATTTATTTTTCCATCATACAATCATATCAATACATCACATCAGTAGCAACCCTCAGCATCAACACCGCCAGCATGAGGGATCTCTCAGTTGTTCAAACACATATAAAGCAATACAAAGAATACACAAGTAGAGAGAACATGTAACGCTATTAGGTCAAGTAACATAGAGATATAATTAATCAACAAGGCAAGACAAATACAAGATGTATACCCAATCAATATACACAAATACAAATGATGCATGTCTGTCCTACTGGCCATGAGCTCATCTATAGTTATACAGCCAAATCTGACATGTCCGGTTGTTAACCTGGACATTGTCTCTCTGTTGTGCACTAATATCTCAGCACATCGGCTAGCCATTAGAGGAAATATGTACCTTATCACCATTAGAGAGACTACGTGCCCTCTCACCGTTACAAGAAACACGTGCCCTATTACCATGCAATCAGAGAGAACCACGAACAAGCAGGAGTAACCACCGTCCTTGTTCTGGCATAACTCAGCTTAGTGCGCAAGCAGGATTGACTACCATCCTTGCCACGAGAAAACATCAATTCGCAGTAAAGTATTTAATTTGAAACCGTTAAGTCATTAACCACCTTCTCATTCAGTTTACTAATTTATTTATCTCGTGAGCGGGATAATACCACCATCCTCACTGTGGGGAACAAAGCTACCATCCCCACAAAGCAATAACACACTAGGTAAGCGGGATGATACCACCATCCTCGCCAATCTAGTCACTCAGACCACAATTCACCATTTTCATTTACTGAAATAAGTTTCATAAGTTAGTTCGTTCTTTAACCCAAATTAGTTTATCAATTGCCAAATTCATTAACTCATGAGTGGGATAATACCATTGTAAATAGATATTCAATTAATACACAAGCGGGATATCACCCTTGCCAATTCAGCCAATCAGGCCATACTCAGTCATCATTAATATCATTATCCATGTCTTATATCAATTTAGTATTCATTAAGTTCATTACTCTCAAGCTTTCATTAATATTCATCAACTTAAACCCTCAATCTCCTCTAAAATATCAACTTAATTTGTTGGACTTAATCACACCCTATCCGGGACTTAAAAATGAGTTATCGGAGTTTATTTAAGGGTTACAGGAGTTTACAAGAGTGCCAGAAAGGCCGAACAGTCAACAACATAGTTTAAGTGTGAAAACAAGACTTGTGCATACCATCATACTATGCGTACGCACAGGTCAGAATGACATTCCCATCTTGTGCGTACGCATGAGCCTTGTTACCCATTCTATGCAGTGCGCATGCACCATAGGGTGCGTGGGCATGCATACCAGAGATTCTGGTTTTTTGCATAATCTCATAATTCAGTTTTTTATATACCAGTTTTCATTCATTCATATCTTTCTCTATAAAATTCTGATTTTTTCCATTCTTAAACCATTTTAAAGATCTTTTAACTAGCTTCGATTTAAGATAGATCTTACCCCAATCCAAGTTTCAAGCACCAAGTTATGGCACATCGAAGTTGGTCAAAATTTTGGTTTTCCCAATTTTCACAAAATGCTCTTTTCATCAAAATTCCAAATCCAAATTAGCTCAAACCATTCCAATACCACTACTAGGCCTTCTAAACACTCAATCATTAATTTCTAGCTATCCAAAACAAATCAATCCAATTCTCACTCATTTATCAAATTTCACCAACTAAATCCAATTTCACAACCAAGCAAGACATCAATCATCACTTTCTCATACAATAATTCACACACTTATCTCATAGCGAATTTCTCACACTATCTCGGTCTCCGGCCAAATTTTCATATCAATATCTATCATAATCAAGCATACCACAACTCATATTTAATTCAACTCATTTATATACACATTTGTATCATTCGTTAACCACTCAATTCACAAAATCACAACTAATCAACTCAACATCAACCAATTCTATTCATCATATTTTAGGGACAATTAACTTAGGTATTCACATAGTTTTACATCATGCCTATCCGAAATTAAGACTCGTACCTTCGTTGACGGCGGTCTTAACTTCAGAAGCTTTTCTCCAGCAAATTACCAATGTCCACCGGTCCAAACTCCACCAATTTCACACCAAAATGATTCTTAAATTAACTCCACACCAAATTTCACCGGGTTAGCTCTACTTCACCCCAAAATCAATCCAAACAAGCTCTATTCTATCTAATCACAAAATTTTCACATAACTCAACCTAGATTTTTGCATATAGTGGAAAAATTAGGTGATTGAGCTTTCTTACCTTAAGCCACTCCAGTTTGGGATGAAACCCACTTGGAATCCATGCTAGAGTACCCCTAAACAATCAAAATTACAATTTTCTCAACACCCATATAACCAAAAATGCAAAATTGAAGGAAAAGAAGAATTGGAAAAAGAGTTCAAGGTTCTTTACCATAATGTTTAAATAGAATTAAAGAGGATTCCGAGATGAACACGTGGCCATAAATGGTTCGTTAATCAGAACTCCGAAGCAAAAGTTATGAACAATAAAAGTGGAGGATGAATAGTGAACAAACTTATCTTCTCCCTTCTCTCTTAGGGCTTTGTTTGTGTTTTAGTGAAAATGTGGGGTTGGGGGAGGGGGGGGGGAGTGTGCTGAAGTGAGGTTGATTAGGAGTGTTAATGAGTGGACTTTGGGCCCAACATGAGCCCAATTCACTCGTTTTAGTCTGTTGGCTTAATATTTGGCCAAAACTTTTAAAATTAGCTTTTAAATTTGTATTCTAATTATTTTTATTTTCTCCAACCATAAAATTTTAATTTCTTAATCCTTTTGTTCATAATTAATTTATTAGTTAATTATTCATCATTTACCCGAATTTTACACAAAGAGAACAAAATCATCAAACATCCCTCCCACAAATAGAAAAATTAAGAAAAATAAACAAATAGATTACCAGAGAGAGGGATGCCAGGGAGAGAGACCTAGGAATGCTAGTGCGATGGAAAGTCGATTCATCGTCACCGCTATTGATTCTGGTGCTTTCTGGGCTCTGGGAGACTTCTCAGATTCTCCGCTCTCAAGCTTCGCTTGAGGGAGATGCAGGGATGCAGAGTATGGTCAAGTGGGAGAGAGGGACGCATAGTGTGGTCAAGTGGGAGAGTGGTACGCAGAGTGTGGTCATCGCCAATGTTCTGAGCTGCTACGGCGCAGCGGCGCTGCTTGTGTTGCGACAGTGCGACCTGCGAGAGATAAAGGGAAGGTCACCGTCATGAAGTGGGCAAGAGAAGGGAGGTTGTGCTGCTGTGACCCGTGTTCATGTTTAAAAGTTGAAAATAAAATCCTAATCCTATAATTTTATATTTATGTGAATGACCAAAAGTCCAAAATACCCTAAAAAAAAGATTGTTGTCCCGCCAGGCCATTCTGTCCTGTCCCGCCAAATTTTGCGGGTTTGGCAGTGCGGGTTTTTAAAATTTGGCAGGTCCTAAATCTGTCCCCCCTCCTCTTCTCAATCCGTCTTTTTTGGCAATTTGGTCCCGCGAAATCGGCCCATTTGGCTACCGCTACTGTTAAGCGAAAGCTTGTTAATATTTGGGATTAAAGATGTTATTCAAATTATATATCCGTACAAGTTATTATTGGACAGAAGGATAGAAACCATATTAATTTTTCCTTTCAATCACAATAAATATTTCATATAAGTGGGTCATCATTGATAGAGTGAAAGAAGATATTGAAAGTGAACAAAGAGGGCCAGTTAGTTAATCAGGTTTATCTAACTGTTAAATTTGTTAGAAGATTAGTTAAGTCTTCTGAGTTGACACAAGTGACCTAATTCTTCAGAAGCTTCTAGTGTATGTTATATAAGTCTTGTACAGCTGCAAGTCTCATTCAGTGTAATGAAATTTTCTACTGTTCAAATCACTCTTCTCTGAACTCTCTCTTCTCTTACTCATCTTCTTTGCTCTCACTCACCAGTCTCTGATTCCTTCAATCATTTTGCCTCAACTCTAATACCTCACGAGTTAAGCATATTTGAGTCGAGAGGGTGCGAAAATATATAATAATAAAATTTCTTGATTTGTATGGATATGAACTAAAAAATGTGAAAATGATCTATTATTCTTTATTTAATTTTTTAATGAGTCAACCCGTTTTACTTCTTAACTCTAACAAGTCAAGCCTGCATTGTCTTAACTCATTAAAAAATCGGTTCAACTAATTATTCTTTTACAATTTTGGTTTGCCGTTATAGATGAGCCGGCTCAAATTTGTCTGTTTGATACCTCTAATATTTGAGCTAAAAATGAAATTAAAGAGTGAACGAGGAGGAATCGAAAAAAATTAAATATAGGGTGTTTATGAAGTTTGAATCTCAATTTTTTTGGTATTTTGATTATAAAATGTAAATCTATTTTAATTATGTTGTTTACAAAATTTGATTATAAATAAGAATCTAGGTTGAATATATTGTTTATGAAATCTAATTATAAATATAACTATGTGACCATTCTGTAATGAATGATTTTCGATAATATGCATGGTTGATTATGTAGTACCTACCCTAGCTGGTACAACGCTTCTTGATGGCTAGGCTGATTAAAATTTTAGTATGTGCAATAATTGTTATGTATTTGTTGTTATTATTGGCAAGATTTTGAAAATCAAATCGAACCAGTTGATTTAACTGAGTTAATCGAGAACTGGTCTTTTAGTCAGTTCGGTTGGCCTTTAAAATTGTCCTACAAAAAATGATAAAAAATCGGTCGAACCAGTAGTTAATTGATGAACTGACTAAATTGGCTCGATTTTTTAAAAGGTTCTTGAAGATTCGGTTAACTCTTTCAAAGTCAAAACAGTACTGTTTAAAGAAAAAAAAGCCAGCATAACACTCCTTGACCCCCACCCCATCCCTTTCTCTCTCTCTCACCCACCAGAAAACCCATAATCCTCTCTTCTCTTTAAAGAACAACCACCACCAACCACTCATAATCCTCTCTTCTCTTCGAAGAACAACCACCACTCACCATCCTACTTCAGAGCTCAAACTCATCGCCGAACCTTTCTCTCCCTTCTCTCTCTGTCGCCCTCTCTGACCGAGCTCTCTCTATTGCTGCCTTGTTGCTCCTCACACGTGCCGCTGCTTCTCTTCTCTTCGTCATGGGTCGCCGCTGCTTCTCCCCTCCTTCCTACGCGTCGTTTCTGCTTCTCCCCTCCTCGTCGTTTTCTGCTTCTCTCCTCCTCGCCGATGTCATTTCTGCTTTTCTGCTCCGCACCATGTCTCGCCGTCGTTGCTTCTCTTCGTTGCGTGGTGTCCCTCAGTCGCTGATGTTCTACCCTTCGCCGTGTCTCAACCTCCCTCACTTTTACAGTTTATCTCCATGTCCAAAATTTTCAAATTTTCAACCTTTTCAGGTCTCAAGTCATAGTCTCTAACTATCTCTGACTCTTTTCCTATGAAATTTGAAATTTCTTCTGAATATGCATATGATGTATTATTAATGATTTTGCTGAGTTTTAAGATATTAATTTTTTGAATTTTTATTTGAATTCAGTCCATTGATATTGAATTAATTCTGTTGAAATTGAGTTATAACTTCAATTGTTTAATTTATTAATTCTGTTAGATTGATTTTTAAATCCAATATGTTGTACTTGTTGTTTTGGTGAATTGTTGTTTGCCGTTATTGATTCAAAATAAAAACATTACCACAATTCGCATTGAATTTACTATATGGTTCATATGATTTCGTTGAATTATGTTTATAATTCTTATGTTAGATGCATGTTTTGGATGTTTTGGATTAATGACTTGATTGACTTGCAGAAATTCATACATGGGGAGATAATTTTTTTAATAGTTTTATTATAGAGTTATACCAGTCATCAAAGTCAGTTACTAGTATAAAATATATTTTGAAATATAAATACACATTAAAAATAAATTAAATCACACATATTTATACACAAATATATTGGTAACTAATTTTAGTGTACAAATAATATTTTTATTTATTATATATTTAGTTAATTCGATTTAACTACGATTTGACTATAGTTAAATTATTAAATCTGTTATTCAATCGGTTCAATATAATGACCGGTTTAGTTCTCACAGAGTTGATTATGATAAAGTTTATTGGCATAATTGGGAGGAAGAAGATGGTTTGATTAAAGATATATCTTTTGTCCATAAGCGCTTAATTGTCTTCGATCTAGATATTCATGTTTCAATTATATCTAAAGAATTTACTTAGTATTATCCATCACTTAAAACAAAATGTTAATGTTATATATTTTAATTTGCTGTAAATAACTTGTTACTGAGTAACCAAACACAATATTAATGAACCCAATTGCTTCAAACATATATTTTCCGATAGGTACACGTTCTCACGGAATTAATGAAGGCAAACATGGCAAGAAATGTGATGGATTTCGTCCAATATGTGCAAAATCATCTCCAATTCTTGATTTCAAGGTGAGCAAATTTCGGTTAGTTTATCAGAAAATTATTATTAAGGGAATTTTTAAATGTCCTTGTTAAATTTTTTTTTGTTTGTCTGTAGTTTTAGAAGAGAACATTCGTAAAAAGTTGTATAAGATAAATAATTGTTATATACGTAACTGTCAGTTTTTAAATGTAATATTAAGTACTTTCTTTAACTTTAAAAAAAATTGTAAGAACTAAATTTATATTAGCTTCTAATTATATATGGTCACTAGAAAATATATTAATTGGTGATGAATAAAATATTTTGTTCTCAGAATCGAGTGTTACTTCAAACAATATTTAATTATTATTTAGTAAAAGAAGAAGTATATGCGTCAACCCGTAAACCAGCCGACTTAAATAACTCTATTTAATAATTAATTATTAAAAAATTATAATTTAAATAATTAGAATTAATTAAGTTTTTTAGTAAGATTTTGTTAGGTAGATAATGATTTTTGTGAATAATGTAAATAATAAACTCTAAAATTAACTCAATAAAAAAAAATTACACTACACTCCAAATTACTCACTTAAATCTTAATATTAGAATAACTATCCATACACCTATTGAACATCTGATATATCTATTATTCACATTGTTTAATATTTTGATTGTCAACTTATATTCTTCCTTTTTAGTATTAGGTCAAGTAACTTCGCTAGACGCATTCTCTCACTGTAATCATCCTTTTCCTTGCGTGGACCTTCAGTTGCCTAGACCACCCATCGCCTTCACAGCGTGCCGCCTTCCGACGCACAAAACACCGCCTCGCCGCCACCACATTGCACCGCGCAAAAAAGAAACATCCAACATAACCAGAAAAGAAACATCAGTAATTCAGAAAAAGAAACATCTAATATAATAAAAAAACATCCAATATAACGAGAAAAAAAACATCTCAAATGAACCACTATACATACTATCTGGACCTGGAACAAAGAAGAAATGTCCACTTAACCGTAAACCTTAAATATCTACTAACTTTTTGGAGACCACTGGGGTAAATGAAGAGTAGCGGCGCGTGACGTAAGAGGAGGAGACGCGACATGGAGGAAAAGGTGGAGGAGATGCGGCCCGATATGGAAGGATGGAGGTGACGGCGCAACGTTGCGAGTTTCTGAAGACGAGGAGTTTACACAGCGACATTGACATGCGTCTGAAGCTGCGGCGGCGGCTGCGTTGAGATGCACTGTTGACGGCGACAACGTGCTCGTAAGCGGCGATGGTGACATTGTGACGCGTTGTCGACTGCAACGGAGATGGCATGTGAGGGAGGGTGAGAGCGGATGTGGTTCTCTGTGGTGAAGATGAACGGCGCAGTTGTGGTGAAAGGGAAGGAAGCTGAAATGATGAAAAGTGAAATGTGAATTAGGGTAAGGATAGGTAAATGAAAGGACGTTTTTTTTTTTTTTGGTTGTAATAGGTTTTGGAATGCAACCTAACAGGAGTTGATAGAAATTGACTGATACCCTAATTAGTTATCTAACAGGATTGTTAGTAAAATTATAAGACCTTTAGATTAACTGCACATTAAAAAGTCAGCCAATAACCAGACAACAACATGATCAATTTTGGATTTACAATTTTTAAATTTTAGATATGTATCGTTTTAGTTTTTTTTTTTTTTTTTTTTTATGTTGTAACTATTATATTTTAGTTAACTATTGCCTATTTTATTGTTCTTTAGCAGACTGTAATTTTTAAATAAAAATATAAATTCGAAATGAATCTATGAAGAGTTTAATACCGAAATAATTACCAAAGAATTCATAGAAAAACAAACAGTGTCCTTCTTATATATTATTGTGAATGTGAATGTGAATGTGATAGTTATATTACACAACAGGAAATGCACATGTGAGCGAAAATAGTCCATTCTTGTATTCTTGATTTAAGTGATGCGAATTCAATCCTAGACTTAGATAGAAAAAGAATTTAAAATATTATTTTAGTATGTGTATATTACAATAATTAAAATATCGATAGTATTTTAAAAAATATTATTAAAATTAAAATAATATTTTTTATTATTTAATAATATTTTTTAAAAAGATTTATTAAAATAAGTGTAATTAAAATATTAAAAAAATATGACAAATATATAATAATAATAATAATAATAATAATAATAATAATAATAATAATAATAATAATAATAATAATAATATAAAAGACTACTGTGTTTTTTGGATATTGTGATGAATAAATTATTAATTAAAATATAAAATTTTATTTACAAATTTAGTAAAATTGTAAAACATTTGAATCAATTAAAACTATTATATATCATAAATTCATAATCGTAAAAATTAATGTGTAAATATTTTTAGTGAATGTGCAAAATAATTGATAAATACATAAATTTGGCAAATAATAATTAAAAACAACCAAAACCTCAATTGCGTATATTTTAAATTTCTAAACTTGCAGATTTAATAAGAAAGATATAAAGAATTATATTTTTTATAACAACCATATTACGTGTTATATTAAAAGCAGTTATTAAAATTAGTTACTAATATAAAATATATATAAAAAATAAACTAAATAACACAGAAATACATAGTGATTCACTTAAGTACACAAATAATATTTTTGTTTTGAGATATTCTCTATATCTAAATAATTTTGGCATCCAAGTTCATTTAAACAATTTTAGGTCACACGTTTTTTTCACCTTCTTCTCTTCTTCTTCTTCTTTTTCACGCTCGTTTACGCACGGAGCGTCTTCTTCTTCGCCTTCTTCTTCGCATTCCTCCTCCTCCTCCTCCTCCTCATTCTCCTCCTTCTTTTTTGCGTTCCTTCTTTTATACGTATTTTCTCCTTATCGTCATTCTTTTTGTTGTTACTACTGTATTTTTTTGTCTTTTCCTCCTTCTCTCCCTGGTGAAGAAGCAGTAGAAAGTGAGGAGGAAGAGTTTTGAGTTGTGCAAAATAGAAATGAACCGAACATGTTATTATAGTGAAACAATTGTATAGTACTAAATGAATGGAACATTATCTATTATATAAATTCAAATTTGAACAGCTTTCTGCATAATGAACCGAACACGCACTCATGGTGAAACAATTGTATAGTATTGAGTGAACAAAATATAATCAATTATATAAAATCAAATTCAAACAACTTTCTGCATAATGAACCGAAGACGTACTCATGGTGGAACAATTGTATAGTAATGACTGAACGAAACATAACCCATTATATAAAATTAAATTCGAACAACTTTCTGCATAATGAACCGAACACGTACTCATGGTGAAGCAATTGTATAGTGTTGAGTGAACGAAACATAATCCATTATATAAAATCAAATTCGAATATCTTTCTACATAATGAATCGAACACGTACTCATGATGAAACAATTGTATAGTGCTGAGTGAACGAAACATAATCCATTATATAAAATCAAATTTGAATAACTTTTTGCCTAATGAACCGAACACGTACTCATGGTGAAACAAATGTATAATACTGATTGAATAAAATATAATTCATTATATAAAATCAAATTTGAAACATCTCTATCTACAATTTAGATATTATCAATTCAATTCAATTCAATTCAATTTAGAACACCTGGTTCCATTCAATTCGATTTAGCAATTGCATTCCATTCAATTCGATTGAAAAAATAATCCATTAACAAAATATTGGTGTTGTTGGTGATGATGATAACGAAAGAGGTATACGTGAATTTGAAAGAAGAAGAAGAAAAAAACGCATGTATACTAATGCTCTTTTAATGAGAGTGATTTTTATTGGTGTTGAACCAATTTAGATAAAACTTGGATGAAAAATTACTTGAATATGTAGCATAATTCTTTTGTTTTAATAACTTGTGTAACAAAAATTTAATTGTTGTTATTAGTTTTCTTTACGTTTCCCTCATCAAGTATATATTTACTACTAACGTTCAATTAATTCGTAATTAATGCTTGATTTGTGAAAGGAGGTGGAAACAAAGGAGATAAGAGAGAAGATAAAAGTGGTGAAATGTATGTTGGGGTCAATGGAAGATGGAGAAATAAGCGTGTCAGCATACGACACTGCATGGGTTGGTCTGGTGAAAGATGTTAATGGCGGAAATGCCCCTCAGTTCCCTTCGTGTCTTGAATGGATAGCCAATAATCAGCTTCCAGATGGTTCTTGGGGTGATGCTAATTACTTTTCACCCCGTGACCGTCTTCTTAATACCCTCGCCTGTGTTATTGCATTCACTAAATGGAATTTGCACCCCGAAATGTGTCACAAGGGTAACTTTATTCTTACATATAATTTATGTGATTGAATAATGTTTTTTATATTCAATGAATTTCATTACTATAACATTATTATGTCATAATATTATCACGTACAGGGCTCACATTCTTTAAGGAAAATCTAAGCAAGATTCAAGATGAGAGTGCCGCAGAAGATCTAGTTGGTTTTGAATTTACTTTACCTTCTCTTCTTGACTTGGCTCGAAGTATGAATATTGAAGTGCCAGATGATTCTCCTGTCTTGAAAGAATTATCAGCTATGAGAGATCTCAAGCTCAAAAGGTATCATATATTTGATAAGAGAAAGTATAAAAAATTAATTTTTAATTACCTAACATTATTTATTATTTGGGTTTAAATATGATTTAAGATCTAGATTTAAAATAAATAAGATAATTTTAAAAAATTAGATAATGTTGATGATTGAAAAGAAAAGTTGGTTATCTAACATTACTCTTTTGTTAATTAATATCTTAAGTAGTTTTTTTTTCAACATTTTATTATTACCTGAGAGCAGAATTTTGAGAACTGGATTGAGTTTACCGGTTCAATCATGTTAATCGAAATCTGATCGATTATTGGTTTGATTCAAACAAAAACTTGGTTAACAATGAACTAGGAAAAAAAATTGAAGAAATCAATAAAAAATTATTAATTGATACAACTTTTTAACGATTAATTAATTTAACATAATAAAATATGAGAGATCTCAAGCTCAAAAAGTATCATATATTTGGTTAAGAAAAATTGCAGGAACTAAGAGTTAGTTAACATTATCTATTGATGTTAGGGTTTAAGTTTATAGTTTAGAATCTAAGTTTGAGTGATATTAACAGAAAATATCGGTTACCTAGCATTATTCGAATGTTAATTAATTTTTTGAGTAGTTCTTTTTTAACTTTTTATTATTATTTGAGCAGTATTTTGAGAATTTATTGGTTCAATCAGGTTAATGAAAAATTAGCTATTAAATTAGTCCAATTCAAATAAAAATTGATTGATAACGAATCAATAAAAAAATTGAAAAATTTTGATAATTAAAAAATTGATTAATTGGTCCAATTTTTTATGATTAATCAATTTAAAATAATAAAATTAAAAAAAATTATTTTTTAAAAATATTTATTTCATGTATAAATATGCTATTTTAAAACTCAATTGAATCTTTAAACTTTTAAATCTTTAACTTTACTAGTTTAATAACCAGATTTTATTTTTAAAATTAGAAAAAAGTTTGGGAACCAAACTTAGAAAACAAAAATCAGTCAAAACTTTCTATTTCTAACTTTATTTAATGAGATGAGTAATTTCACGTGCCTCATTTTTTCTTTACTACAATATTTATTGTATATAAAAACATTGATTGCATATATTAAATAGCATATTATAAGCACATACGTTTATCAATTTACATTTTCATTAAATGAATACATATCATTTATATTTATGGTATTTAATTTACATTATAATACCGAAAACACATTTTTAATTTATTATATAACATCTATATATTCATACACATAATTTTCACAATTAATATATTTTTATAATTAATATTATTCAATTTTAAATTATATTTTATTATATATTTTAAATTATTTCACATGTGCACTAATAAATCATGATTTAAATTATTTTAATATTTTTTAAAGACATTATATATTTAAATCAACGTATAACTTTTTAAATCACCGTCTTTGATAATTTAAAAATTTATTTAATGTTTTTCAAAGTAAAATGATTTATTCTGATTCACATATATTTTCAAATTTTACTATAATTGAATTTAAAAAAAATCAAATACTTAAATTAATTTATTTAATTAACAAATTTACTCATAATATCCATAATTAAGTTCATACACGTAACATTTTTAGTTAAGTAAAGTACACATAACATTCAAAATTTTATATTAATAATATCCATAATTTCATACTCATAATATTCATAATTTTATACATATAATATTCATAATTAATAAATATTTAATTTACAACTAATATTACCAAATTTTAATCTATATCTTAATATATTTTAAATTATTTCACATGTACACCAAAGGATAATATTTTTAATATTTTTATTTACTTTCATATGTATGTTTATTTATTGATTTTAATACGACGAGTTAATAATTACTTTTAAAATTTTATTTTTAAATTTTTGTTTATTTTTTATGTTTTATTTTTTATTTTATAATAGTTTATTTGTAAAATATGAGTTGTATAATAGAAGTTGTTAAATTCTCTAATTTAACATTCATACTTTTATATATATAATATTTATAATTTTATACACATAATATCCGTAATCAATGAATTGGTGCTAATTTATTATTATTTATTATTTTATTTTTTAAGTCATAAACTAATAATTTTAGATGCTTTTAATTTTTAATAAATAGAGATCAATCAAATTTAAGATATTTTTATTTTTTATAAAATGTGTTGAGGTAATTTAAAATTTTTTTACAAATAAAAATATAAGAATCTAAAATTTTTATTTGGAAGAAAAAAATTATAGAATTATAAATTCATATAGTAATAAGAAAAAGTTACTTAAATAAATAATTGGAGTAACTATTTATGTAAATGCAATAGTTCAGATTTGATTACATGTGTGTCCTATTACAAATCTATATAAAACTTAAGAATCCCTTTCACGGTTTATGAACAAGTAAGTATACACATAATCCGTGAAATCTCTTCCACAATTTATGAGGAGTTAATTTATACATAAACCGTGAGACCAAAAGACGGATTGCATTCTTGAGTGTGAGTAGTTGGAGTTGAGAGGATTTGGGAGAGAATTCGGCGACAATGATACTCTGGCGAGGTGGCCTGGGGTCGTGAAAAATCAAAATCGTTTGTATCGATTGAATAGCGTTACCTCCGTGGGTGGAAACATTCATAAAGAGGTTAGTTCTTTATATGTTGTTCTCTTTAAGTGTTTGTTATTTATTATTCTGTTCATATTCTATATCACTTTGATTAACGTATTATTATAAATAATTGAAGAAGATGTTAGTGAATTATATGTTAAAATTTGATTGATACCAGTTTAACTTTTTTTTGTTAACTTATGTGTTAGTCTTTTTTTTTTTTTGAATTATTTAATTTATAAAAAAATTAGGCGTTATTTAATTTATATGTTAAAATTTGATTAGCATCAAATTAATTTTTTTTGTTAATTTATGTGTTAAACTTTTATTTGTAACTTATTTAATTTATAAATAATTTATAGTGTAGTGATTTATATGTTAAAATTTGATTAGTATTGAATTAATTTTTCATTAATTAATGTGTTAAACTTTTATCTTTCAATTATTTAATTTAGAAATACTTAAGAGTTTAGTAATTTATTTGTTAAAATTTGATTAGATTCGAATTAATTTTTTTGTTAACTTCTGTGTTAGACTTTTATTTGTGACCTTATTTAATTTATAAATAATTTATAGGATAGTGATTTGTATGTTAAAATTTAATTAGTATTTTTTTCGTTAATTAATGTGTTAGACTTTCATCTATCAATTATTTGATTTATAAATAATTAAGAGTTTACTGATTTATATGTTAAAATTTGATTAGAACCAAATTAGGAGGCAACAGTATATGCCTTTACATAACCGGATCATACTTTATTTAAAACCCATGAATTTGTATCACTTGACTAGACTAATAGTCATTGATTCTGGGTGGATGAGCCTTTGCTGAGCGCTTTCATTGATAGAACTGCAGATCTTCATCACACCCTATCACAAAAGTATCGTACTTCACACCGGTTGACACAATTGCGATAAAAATCTTATAAAATAATTTTTTCACCCATTTGATTCTAAATACCCCAAATTTCTACAATATACTGATTTTTAGATCTGACAAGATATTCAATGAACGGATAACATTTAAGGGTTCTTTGTCGATGAACTTCACACCCTCTCTTTTACTTTTATGAATTTTTCCAAAGCAATGCACTAGTATTAAAAAACTCTCCTTCTCATTAGTCATTGTAAAAATGACACTCTTTTAAACAATTGACTTCAGTTGGTATATATAAACATAGTTTTTTATAAACCGTGGTTGGGATAGGACAATTTATATATAAATTTAACTCCTCAAAATAGTGGAAGGAGTTTCACGAATTATGTGTACACTTGTTTGTTTATAAACTGTAATAGGGTTCTACAATTTATGTGTATTTATAAAAAGTGATAAGAGTTTTATAGTTTATATAAGTTGTAATAGGACATACATGTAAGCAGTTTTGAATTGTTACATTTGTATAAATAATTATTCCAATTATTTTATTTAAGTAACTTGTCCTAATAATAATAATGAGGAAGAACTTTTAAAATTTAATTTACATTAAATTTAAAATTAATTTTAGTATAATTAAATAAAAAAATAATTATAAAAAAATTAACTGTGTTAATTAAATTAAAAGAATAATTTATATTTTTTATAAGTACAAATATTATTAATTATATATCTTTATTTATTATTTATAATATTTTGACTATAGAACACTACTCTTTAGTATTTTACCAGAAGAAATATCATTAATTTAAAAATTGAAAACTAAACTGATATGATATATGTATCTGTTCTTAAATTGAATGTTTAGAATACCAATAGAGATGTTGCATAAAGTGCCCACATCACTACTCTATAGTTTGGAGGGAATAATGGTAAACTTGGACTGGAAACAACTTTTGAAGTTGCAGTCAAAAGATGGTTCATTCTTATTCTCGCCAGCATCCACAGCCTACGCTTACATGCAGACCAAAGATGAAAATGCTCTCAAGTATCTCCACAACACTGTTCACGTTTGTAATGGGGCAGGTAATTAACAACAGTACCTATATAACACTCTCTCTTCTAATTAACTTTAAAGTGTATGTTTGTAGAATTGATTTGACACAAAAAAAAAAAAAATAGTTGAAAGAATTGATTTTAAAGTGAAGCTATTTGTGTTTGAATATATATATATATAGTCTCTGATGAACAGGGACGAAAATTAGGGGGTGAGTAGAGGTTTCAGTCCCTAATTTTTTTTTTAAAAATTAATAATAATAAATTATTAAATATAATATAATTTTTTTAAAAAATTATTTAATATTTAATATAGTATAAATAAAAATTTAGTCTAATTTAAGTATTAATAATTTTTAATATTTAAAAGATAAGTAATAATAGTAACAAATTTAAAAAAATTATTCTTACTAATATTTTTTAATTAAATAAAATTTTTTAAATTTCATATAGTAAATTTTTTTTGTGATTTTTTTATTTATTTGGTATTAATTTTTTCTTTTTTAATTGCTATAATTGAGAAATTTTTTTAACTATAAATATTATGAAGAATAACTCAAAAATAAAATGAAAGATGAATTTTTTGTTAATTATCTTTTAATTATATTAAAAAAATTACTGAAAAATTTGACACAAATTCTATTATCGAAAAATTTTATAATATGAAGAATTAACCACTTCATTAATAAAAAAATATATACATATTTTTTATACTTTAAAATATATTTTTTATCCATATATTTTTATAATACCTCTTATATTATATAATATTTTATATAATTTTTTAATATTATATATATTATGGATCTCCCATAATAATATTTTTAGATTTGTCCTATGACTTTGTTTTTTGGTAACTTTTGGTGAATGTGTTTTGGAATATTACAAAGTTGACACGTAAAAATAATTTTACTTTTTTTCTTTTTTCTATGTTTCATGATGATAAAACAATACTTAAAATACTAATGAAAAAAAAGTAAGGGTAAATCTGTAATAATTCTTTTCTTCTAACAAAATATGATTTTGAGCAAATTTTAAAAAGATTATCTTTTTTCACCACCAGAACACACTCCGCCCATGAGATTTTTTGTTGGTGGCCGCTATCTACTTTTTCTTTTGTCACTCGATTCAGATTTTTTTTCTTCAAAATGCAATCGCTCTCATTCTTACTTCGTTAATATCGTATATTCTATTAAATAATTTTGTGAAATTACAATTTTTTTTATGTGATAAAAATTTTAACTTTTATTGTCATTAAATTGTTAAAATAAATTCAATTAACTCTTAATCACTTTCAAATTCTAATTCTAATTTTACTTTATCTTTATTTTATTCTTTTCATCATTTTAAATCTCTTAAGTCTCAATTTTTCTTTTATTTTCTCTCTTCCCTCTCTTTTCACTATAGTATTATCAACGTCTCAATTTTTTATCAATTTCAGAATTTATTACAGTTATAAGTGATAGGGACATTTGGGACAATGAAAAAGAGTCACTTGGTGTTTTTTATGAGGGAAAGTAAACAAGTTTTTTATTAATTTGTTAGCAGGGTCAAAGTAATTTAAATCATAAAGTCACAAAACAAAGCTTTGACATGATAGGTAAAGACCAAGGATTTTGGATTTGTGGGGATTGAAACACGAACAAAATTATGTTACTTAGTGTGAGTGCCAACTGCCAACACAAGAATGGAACTTTTCCTTCTCTTGGAGTTATGGTGTTCAAAGTTCAATCTCGTCAACAAAACACATGAAGATTAGCAATTTAGCATGGTAAATCAAACTCCATTAACGGTCTCTTTGGCTTAGCTTCTCCTGTCCCGAATCTGAAGGCGAACCCAAACCCGGACCAGAGATAATGCTTCATGGACCCGATTATTTCAAACCTAACACCTTCATCTTGCTAGCGGCTGTGGAAGTGAGGGACTGTTACACCACCAACGTATTTAGCGAGTTGTGACTCAACAGAAGACAATGAGTAGTGGATACATTGTTGATGTTGCGGCTATTGTTGGAATTCGAGCCATTGTAGCGGAGCTCAGGGGCTTTTCAAAGGAGGTATAGTAGGCGGCACCGATTGTATGGAGAGAAAGGGATTTGCCTAAGATTGGAAGCGTTGGTGAAGAGTGAAAGGTATCAGATCCAGGTTCAAATTAAAGAAGCAAAAAGGAACTAGGAGAAGTCGAGAACGAAGAATGAATGAGAGTAGAAAGAGAGATCTGAAGGCATTGTATTCATCACAGTCAAAATCACACACTGCATGAGCTTCCCTTATGCTATTTATAGACCTTACTAACATGCCATATCACACTCTCTAACAGAATCACTAACAGAAATGTGCTAACCCATGTGCTAACCCACTTGCAACTAACTCCTCTGCTGACTCAGCTCGGCTCTTCTAGAACTTGATGGTCTTCTGGATTCTTCTGATGATCTTCTAGACTCTTCTCACATATCATACCAGCCACACTATTACTAGCTACACCATCATTCCCCCTCAAACTCAAGGTGGAAAGAATTTGCACCTTGAGTTTGTCCCTAAAGTGCAAGAAAGAATCAGAAGGAAGAGGCTTAGTAAGAACATCGGCAACCTGCACCTTTTCTGGAATATGACTAACCCGAACAAGCCCAGCTGTGACCAAATCACAGACAAAGTGCATGTTCATCTCAAAATGCTTCGATTTGGAGTGCAGGATCGGGTTGGCAGCAAGCAGCACAGCACTTAAATTGTCGCAATAGATCAGAGGAGGAGTAGCAAGAGGAAACCTGAGCTCACCAATCAGATTCTTGACCCAAATGAGCTCTGCAACAAGGTCAGCCATGCTTCGATACTCTGCCTTGGTATTGGAGTGAGCGACGGCAGATTATTTTTTGGACGACTAGGAGACAAGATTCTTCCCAAGAAAAATAAAATATCCCCCCTGAGACTTTCGATCGTTGAGATCACCTCCCCAGTCCAAATCACAGTAAGCAAAAATTTCTAGAGACGGGTCCTTGTCCAATAATAAACCAGAAGTAAGAGTACCAGCCAGGTATCTCAAAATACGTTTTACAACCAGCCAGTGAACTTTTAATAGATTTTGCATATACTGGGAGACTTTGCTGACATTGTATGCCAATTCAGGTCTAGTGATAGTTATATATTGCAGACTCCCCACAACAGAGTGGTAGAGCCTCGGATCCGCAAAGGAAGCACCACCAATGCCCGTAAGCTTCATGGTGGAAGGCAAAGGGGTTCGGCATGGTTTGCATCCCTCCATACCAGCCTTTTTCAACACATCTCCAATGTACTTTTGTTAAGATAGCAGCAAGCCACCCGTTCCTGTTCTTGTGACCTATAGCCCAAGAAAGTATTGCAGCTCACCAAGATCCTTAAGAGCAAATCACATGTTTAATTTTTGAATCACAACTGTAATGACACTAGCACTTTCACCAGTTACAATAATATCATCAACATAGATAAGAATAAATGTTCAAACCCCATTTGAGAAATTGGTGAACACAGAGACATCAGATTTGGTGGCTATAAAATCGAGCTCCCTGAGACCTCCTGCCAGCTTACGGTACCAAGTTCGAGGAGCCTGTTTGAGGCCATAAAGGGCCATGGTTAGCTTACAAACCAGAGTTTTATCACCTTGAGTATATCCCAGAGGCTGCTGCATATAGACGTCTTCTCTGAGATCACCATGTAGAAATGCATTGTTCACATCAAGTTGCCGTATAGGCCAAGTATTTGCAAGTGCTAAAGTTAAAACAACCCGAATGGAAGTTGGTTTAACCAATGGACTAAAGGTTTAAGTAAAGTCAAATCCAGGCCACTCAATAAAACCCTGAGCAACAAGCCTTGCTTTATACTTTTGCAAGGAGCTATCTGAATTGAACTTGGCACAAAAGACCCACTTGTTGCCGATAGTCTCTCTGCCCTCTGGTATTGTCACTAATTTTTAGGTATTATTCAGCATAAGTGCATTGTACTCAGCATCCATAGCTGCCTTCCACTATGGATTGCTGAGGGCCTCTCTAACAGTCCGAGGTTCAAGTTTGCATGAAGAGCTCGAGGTTTGTGAATGCCAGCTTTGGCACGAGTCACCATTGGGTGAGAGTTATAGGGCTGAGCACACTGAGTATCAACAGCTGGTAGGACAATTTCAAAGTCGGACATAGGAATAGAGACAGAAGTGAAAGACACTAAGTATAAAGGAGAAGGATGAAAAGAATGAGAAGAAGGTGATGAGCTAGCTAGGAGGATCCATTGGAATAGAAGAAGGTGGTGTAGAGGTGTGAGCATGATGGATTGGGACTCTAGGAACATGTGGAATTGTTGGCATTGCAGATGCAGCCTCTGAAAGAGGATTAGGAACCAGCAACTTGGCAAAGAGAGAATTACTATCTTTGAAGGGAAACATAGTTTCTGAAAACACCACATGTCTAGTGATAACAACCTTGCCAGCAGTGGTAAGACACTTGTAGCCTTTATGTTGAGAGCTGTAGCCAAGAAACACACAAGAAGCTGAGCGAAAATCCAACTTGTGTCTGTTATAAGCCCTCAGGTGTGGAAAACATAAACACCCAAACACACGCAAACTATCACACTGAGGCTTTGTGCCAAAAGCCTTCTAATGAGGAGAACAATGTTGCAGAGTTGGCGTTGGAAGATAGTTAATGATTCTTGTAGCTGAAGCGAATGCCTCTCCCCGAAATCGGATGGGCATACCTGCTACAGCTAACAAGGTTAGGCCCATTTCAACAACCTGCCTATGCTTTCGCTCAGCATTTCCATTCTGCTGATGCACATGAGGACATGAAAATGTGTGAATAATACCCTTAGCCTGCAAATCTCTAGATAAAGATAAATATCCAGCAGTATTATCGCTTTGAAAACTTTTTAGGTTTTTATTGAATTGCAATTCAACCATAGCAATAAAGTGACTAAAAATTGATTTGAGTTGACTTCGGGCTCAAATTAAGTACAACCATGCATACTTGGTACAAGCATCAATGAAATTAACAAAGTATCTATTACCACAACTATTAGGTAGCGTTTGGTGGAGAGACAGAGACAGAAAGACTGAGACTGAGAGACAGAGACTATGAGACAGGGATTGAAATAAATTTCAGTATTCTGTTTGGTGCAAAATGGGAGACAGGAATTGAAACATGAATAAAACTCTAATTTAATTTGCATAAAGGGTAAAATTGGAATTAATTAATTGAAATGAAAGTATTTTAGGTATAAAATGTTATTAAAGTTTCAGTTTCCATCTTTAAAAATTTCAGTCCCATGTGTCCCTACTTTTTGGAAGTACTGAAATACTGAAATTTTAGAGACAGAGACAGAAATTTTAGTACCAGTCTCTGAACTAACAAACACAATACTGAGTCTCAGTCTCTTAGTCTCTGTCTCAATATCTCAAAACAAACGCTACCTTAGGGACAGGAGCTGGCCCCCATATATCTGAATAAACTAGCTCCAAAGGTTCTTTATATACTAACTTAAAATAGCAAACGGAAGTTGATGTGATTTGCCAATACAGCAAGCATCACACACTGTCTTATTTACAACAGAAGGAACATTACAACTCCTAAGAACAGTGGCTATTACATGATTATTGGCATGTCCTAGTCTTGCATGCCACAGCAAGAACATATCTGCATTAACTACTAAAATCAATGATTGAGGACTGTTGTGAGTAGTTGACACAGTGAGAAACTTATAATAAAGGCCATTTTCCACTTTTCCTTGGATGAGTAAATCACTGGTTTCCTATGATTTCACACAGCAGCTATCAGCATGAAATTCGAAATAAACTCCATTATCACAACAGAATTGATACACACTTAAGAGATTCTTAGTGATATTAGGAACATGTAACAATTTGCTTAGCAAGAAAGTTCGAGCACTCAAATCAGATTTTAAAACAGACTTTCCGACATGATGAATATGCAAACCTGAACCATCACCAATTATGACTTTCTCTGAGCCTCCATACTCTTGCTGTTCCAAGAGATTCTGAGAGCTTGATGTCATGTGATGTGTTGCACCACTGTCTGGATACCAGCTAGGATCATCAAGTGTTGCTGGTGTAGCAATCACATTATTCAGATTTGCACTTACTTGTTACACAGCTCTATGATTATTGCTGCTGTTGTGGTAACTGTTGTAACTATTTCTCTCAGCACCTCTAAAATTGTCATCGAATCTATGCCATCAGTTTAGAGCACTGTGGCCATATTTTTCACAAACCTGACACTGAATCCTCTCATGTGAGCCATTTCCTCTTCCTTTGAATTGAAATCGAGAGTCAACAACATCTCTACCTCCACTGAAGTTATTATCCTCATGAAAATTGTCTCTACCTTCACTGAAGTTGCCTCTTCCTGCATTGAAGCCTCCTCTACCAGAACCTTCACAAAAAATTCCTCTATCAGTGCCTTCAATACTAGATCTGTTGTCAAACATTGCGA
The DNA here is from genome assembly GCF_003086295.3 of Arachis hypogaea. Lineage (NCBI taxonomy): Eukaryota > Viridiplantae > Streptophyta > Magnoliopsida > Fabales > Fabaceae > Arachis > Arachis hypogaea. Next base: position 8,106,154 of record NC_092046.1, on the reverse strand, counting down.
ATCTGTCATAGCTTGACTGAGTTCTTTTAGCACATCCTATTCTTCCTCCTCTATTTTGATAACCTCCTCTGAAATTTTCTTGTGCATGTTGTGCTATATTTGCCTGAATAAATTGATCTGGATTTTTAAACCTTTCTAGCATACTTTCATGTGCCATTACTCTGAGGTCGTGTCATCAGAGACGTAATCAGAGAAGCATATTCTTCAGTTAATCCATGAAGAATAGTGTTTACATAATCGCTTTCACGAACAGGTTCTCCCACTGACGCTAGCGCATCTATCATACTCTTGATTGCAAGTACATAGTCACTTACGGAGGATCCAATTTGAATACTTCTCAATCTGTTTCTCAATTGCATCACCTTAGCCTTTATATATGACGTGAAATTATTCTCGAGTCTCTGCCATAATTCATGAGTAAACACACATCCAACCATCCTTGTGGTAAACGGTTTTGACATAGACGCAAGGAGCCATGACTTCAACAATGCATCTTGCTTTTTCCACGCCTTGTACTCAGGATTTATTGATCTTGTAGCTGCATCCGCTGTTGTGAGGTATTTTTTTGGAATATCTTCACTGGTAAGATGATTCAGCATATCATTGCCTTAAATGGTTGATTCAGCTTGATCCTTCCATTGTAGATAGTTCTCATCATCAGGTTTCATTGAGATTGGAGTAGACATGAAGCTTGATTGCATTTGAACTGCAGAACCTGGATCTGTTATTGGTGTGATTGAACCAAAGCTCTGATACCATGAAAGGTATCAGATCCAGGTTCAAATTAAAGAAGAAGAAAGGAACTAAGAGAATAAGAGAACGAAGAATGAATGAGAGTAAAAAGAGGGATCTAAAGGCATTGTATTCATCACAATCAAAATCACACACTGCATGAGCTTCCCTTATGCTATTTATAGACTTTACTAACATGCCATATCACACTCTCTAACAGAATCACTAATAGAAATGCGCTAACCTATGTGCTAACCCACTTGCAACTAACTCCTCTGCCGACTCAGCTCAGCTCTTCTAGAACTTGACGGTCTTCTGGATTCTTCTGATGATCTTCTGGACTCTTCTCACATACTATGCCAGCCACACTATTACTAGCTATATTATCAAAGAGGATTGGAGAATGGAGATGAGGTGGGATTAAAGTTTGAAAATGATTAGGTTAGATTAGATGGACAATATAGAAATTTTTGATAGATTTTTATGATTTAGATAGTTTTATTTATAAAACTTTATCTTTTATGATTACAAGTTAGTTTTAATTCTTCTATGGTTAGAGCTGTCGGCGTCATAATCTTTCACGGTTAGTTTTGGTACTCTCTCTCTCTCTGTGTGTATGTGTTAAATTTATCATAATCTTTCATGGGGTATGTGTAGTAATAAAGTATTATTAACATTAAAATCACACTTTTTACATTTTGGCAACACTTTCTTTAGCAATACTTTTTAAAAAATCTTGCTAAATATTTAAAAAACATTTAATTTTAGCAATAGAGTTAATTATCAATTAGTATTCGAAATATTCGAGCGCTGCCAAAAATATTTATGAAAGATGTTATTAACGAAATAGTATTTGAATGATTTGAAAATGCGGCAAAAACAACCAAGCAATAAAAATTATATTTTTCATAAGTGACAAAAAAATTTTTGTATTTAACAAATGACTTATCTATTTAATCCAAATTTTTATGTCAATATTTGAATAAATATTTAGAAAGTAACAAAAAAAATTCAAAGTAAAATTTAATTTCTAATTTTTTATTTTTTAAAAAAATTTAGTAATTTACAATAAAAAATTCACTTGACATAACATTGCAAAATTTTTAAGATAAAAATATTTTATTTATCTAATAATGGTTGTAAAAAATTACATCAGAATATAATATCTAAAGTCTTTTTTTAGAGAATATATATATTTAATAGTAAACTAACATTTTTACTTATAAAAGTTTTAAATACTGACAAATTTATTCATAAAAAAAAAATTAAAATTGTACCTATGAAACATGAATTTCGTATAATAAAATTATCCAAACACTAAAAAATCATTTAAAAACTTTAAATTATCCTTCTTTCTACCACTACTACCATCATCTCCCCCTCCCCTCTCTCTCACTCTTTCTCTCTAAATGGTTTTTTTTTTTTTTTTGGCCAGTTCCAATCTCGTATCCCATAGACTTATTTGAGCGGAGTTGGACAGTTGATCGTTTGAAACGTCTCGGCATTTTAAGATATTTTGAGCCGGAGATTAAAGATTTTATGACGTATATCTCAAGGTAAGTTCATGGGATTATTTGATTTAAATTTTCAGTGACTTCAAATATGGAAAATTGTATAATTTTAGATATTGGACCGACAAGGGTCTTGGTTGGACAAGAGATGGGGAGGTTTCAGAGATTGACAGTACAGGGGGCATTTAGGTTACTAAGGTTACATGGTCACCAAGTTTTACCCGGTAACTTTTATTATTCATATATAAAAAATAAAACAAAAAAGTATTTTCTACATTTTACTAATTGTATTTTAATTAAATACGAATATGATTATATATAATATATGGTTCTAGAAATGATTAAAGTTATTAAATTTGGTAGATGCACTGAAGCATTTTGAGAAAAATGGTGAGTTCTTTTGCTTTGCCGGAGAAACAAGTCCGTCAATGTCAGCAACATACAATCTTTATAGAGCTTCTCAGGTTCTTTTTCCTGGGGAAATGATTCTTCAGGATGCCAAATATTTTTCGTTCAAATTCTTATCAGAGAAACGTGCGTCTAATGAGATATTTGATAAATGGATCATCACAAAAGATTTAATTGGCGAGGTATGTTCCAATATCATTATTCCTACTAACCTTTTATTTTATTTTGAGGAATGCTAGGGCCAGCAATTTTTGTGACATGTAGCCATCAAATAGTCATTAATGATAGATTTAATGGTGTGAGACTGGTATAAGATTTCATCCAATGATTCACTTTTTTTTGCTGGTTACATGCTAGGCAGAATTTAACAAAGTTGATGGCCCTTAGACTTTTCTTTTTATTTTTACGTTAATAGACAATCATTTGATCTCTAATGCCTCTAATGGTAAGGGTCCCGCTTAGAGTTTTACCTATTACATTAGTATTTAACTATTTATGAATCAACATATCAACATATCATTAGTAGAGGCACAGGGGCATAAGGGAGGTATTTGGTTTCTATCATCTATGAAGGGTGTTTGTTGTAAGTTCATTGATGCTTTTGATCAGGGTGTTACTGTTGAGGTTCACTTTGATAATTTAATTTGGAGGTGTAGTGGTATTTATGGCAGTCCTCAATTTAATAAAAGGGTTCTCCTTTGGGATTATCTTGTTGCACAATCCATGGTTTTTCAAGGACCTTGGATTGTTCTTGGTGATTTTAATGAAGTCAAATTTTCTCATGAATCTAAGGGCTGTCAATTTTCTCATCAAAGAGCAGACATGTTTGCTACTTCATTAGGGGATAGTGGTTTGTTTGATCTGAAGACTATCGGGAGGCAGTTTTCTTGGTACAGGAGGGTGAAAAATTATGTTGACGTGGCAAAAAAGCTTGATCGAGTCTGTATAAATAGTAGTTGGTTATCTATCTTTCCAGAGGCTTATGCAGAAGTTTTAAATAGGCTTCAGTCTGATCATTGCCCTATTCTGGTGCGTTGTAAAGGTCGTCCTCAGCCTAAAGGGAATCGACCTTTTCGATTTGTTGCTGCTTGGGCTACTCATCCTGGGTATAAAGATATTGTGAACCAGTCATGGTGGTCTGGTAATAGAGGAATTCATGGCAAGCTTTCAGAAGTACAGAAGAATTCACTAGAGTTTAACTCGAAGGTATTTGGTAACATTTTTGTTAAGAAATGTGAATTAGAGCAGCAGATTAATTATTTACAAAAGCGTTTGGAAGTGGTGGATAGTATTTATTTGCGTCAGAAAGAGCAACAGTTGCTTGATGATTATAATAATACTCTAGTGCAAGAAGAGCTCCTATGGTTCCAAAAGTCCAGAGAGCAGTGGGTAAGGTTCGGGGATAGGAATACAAGATTCTTTCATATTCAAACTCTTGCGCGAAGGAAGCATAATAAGATTCATGGCCTTTTTCTCAAGGATGGAGTGTGGGAAACTGATCCAGAGGTTCTGAGTCAAGAAGCAGAGTCTTTCTATAAAAGCTTATTCTGTCATTTGGATGATGTTGATTTGGGTTGCCTTGGTGATGTGCCTCTTCCTTCTCTGAATGAGGAAGCTTGCAATAATCTTACGGCACCAGCTACTATGGAGGAAGTCAAAACAGCTGTTTTTCACATGAACTCTTTTAAAGCTCCAGGTCTGGATGGGTTTCAAGCTTTCTTCTTCAAAGAATATTGGGAGATCATTGGTCTTGATGTTTGGAAGATGGTTAAGCAGGCATTCTCCGGTGTTACTCTTGATCCGAGAATGTTGGAGACTTTACTGGTTCTCATTCCAAAGGTTGAATCACCGGTATCTATGAAAGATTTCAGGCCGATTAGTCTCTGCAATGTAGTTTACAAGATCATCACGAAGGTCCTTGTTAATAGGCTTCGTCCTCATCTTGCGGAGATTGTTGGCCCGCTTCAAGGAGGATTTATTCCGGGACGAGGAACTCCTGACAACATCATTATTGCTCAAGAAGTCCTCCACTTTATGAAGAAGACTAAATCAAAGAAAGGCACACTGGCCTTTAAGATTGATCTGGAGAAAGCTTATGACAGAGTTGACTGGAGGTTTTTAGCTCATACCCTTAAGAGCTTTGGTTTTCCTATTCCTACACTTAATTTGATTATGAATTGTGTCACTGCTTCTTCCTTATCTATTCTTTGGAATGGGAGTCGTCTGAATGGCTTTACTCCTAGCCGAGGTCTTAGACAAGGAGACCCTATGTCACCCTATCTTTTTGTGTTGTGTATGGAGCGACTGGCATGCTTTATTAGTCATCAGGTTGATTTGGGCTTGTGGGAGCCGGTTGCTATTTCAAGAGGGGGACCAAGAATATCCCATTTAATGTTTGCGGATGACTTGCTTCTATTCTGTAAAGCTACAAAGAGACAAGTGCAAAATGTGATGTTGGTTTTAGAGACTTTTTGCAAAGCATCTGGGATGAAGATTAATGTGGAGAAGTCTAAAGCGCTTTGCTCCAAGAATGTCTCTGCAACAAGGAAAGAGGTTTTCACTGGGGTATCCTCTATCAGATTTGTCCAGGATTTGGGCAAGTATCTTGGAGTTACCCTTAGCCATTCTAGGGTGACTCGTTCAGCTTTCAATGGTGTCCTGGATAAGATTCGGAGTAGGCTAGCAAGCTGGAAAGGGAGTTTACTCAATCGGGCTGGTAGACTCTGCTTGGTTAATTCTGTTGCCGCTGCTATTCCCACGTACCAGATGCAGGTCTCTATTTTTCCCAAAGGAATCATTAGTAAATTAGAGTCTATGATGAGGAATTTTCTTTGGAAAGGACAAGTTGATAGAAGAGGATTGAATCTTGTTAGTTGGAAGGTACTGGTTACTCCAAAAAAATATGGAGGTTTAGGGATTAGAGATCCTTATTGTGTAAATATTGCTCTTCTTGGGAAGTTAGTTTGGACTTTTTTCCAGCAGCCAAACAAGCTATGGGTCCAATTATTGGATGCCAAATACCGATCATCTCTATATGACTGTTTTAGTTATCCTAAGAACAAGGACTCTCCCATTTGGAGGTGTCTTTGCAAGGCTTGGAAAGTGTTGAAAGATGGGTTTGCTTGGTGTATTGGAGATTTGAACCAGAATTTTTGGTTTTCTAGCTGGAGGAGAGAAGGATGGTTATCTAATGAGATGGATTATGTCCACATTTCTGATTCGAATCTCCGGATACAGGATATTTGGTCGGTTGGTAGGTGGCATTTGGATACTCTTTATTCTCCTTTATCTCAAAATCTGAAAGATAATATTCTCTCTTACAATCCAGATGAACAAGCAGGTCCGGAAGTGGGTTGGTATTGGAGTGGGTCTGCTGCCAAAGTCTATGACTCACGCAATGGTTACTTGTGGTTGTGTAAGCAGCTGTTTGGTTGGGAGGAGAGGGAGAATTGGCTTTGGCTTTGGCGTCAGCTTGTTCCAGAAAAGCATAAGTTTTTGGCTTGGTTGTGTCTTAAGGAGGCTCTTCCTACTGCAAGTTTTCGCTTTAGAAGAGGGATGTCGTCATCGGATAGGTGTCCAAGATGTCTTTCTAGCCAGGAATCGGTTATACATTGTATTCGGGATTGTCCAAAAGCTCAGCTTGTCTGGCAAAGGTTGGATATTCCTTGTCATCCTTTGGATTTGAAGAACTGGTTCTTGTATCATAGCAGAGAGTACCCGTTCAAGTTCTTTTCGGGCCTTTGGTGGATATGGCGAGCAAGGAATAACGACATCTTTAATCCCCATGAAACTTGGCCTCCGGAAAAAGTCATTTATCTGGCATTAACTTCAGAAAAGGAGCTTAGAAATATTTTTGAATTACAACGTATGTCCCTTCCCTCTACTCTAAATGGTTTTTGGAATCCCCCATCCATTGGTACTTTTAAGATTAATTGTGATGCTAGTTATTTTGGTTCGGGTGATAGTGTTGGTTTTGCTTGTGTTATTAGAGATTGTAATGGGAGCTGGCAAAGGGGGTGTTTGGGAATGATTGAGAGTAATAGTATTCTTCAAGGAGAATTGTTTGCTATTTGGAGAGGATATCTCTTAGCTTGGGATGTGGGTCAACGAGATGTTATTTGTGAGACGGATTGTGTGGAAGCATTTAATCTTGTTACTCAAGATGGTTTTGGGTTTATTGATCCACTGGTGCTCAAAATAAGAGATATCATGCATTGGAATTGGCGTGTTGACTTTCGTTTGATTATGAGAGATGCAAACACGGTGGCAGATACTATGGCAAAGATGGCGATGAAGTTACAACTTTCGCATGTGGAGCTTCTTTCACCTTGGGAGGAGTTTAAGAGTAGTCTTAAACGGGACTGTCCCTCTATTTAAGCAGTTCCTTGTTTTGTTTCTTTTGTTTTTCTTTGTTTAATTTATTTCAGTCACAAAAAAAAAAATAAAAAATTTAAAGTAGGGTAACTTAGAAGACTCCTCCGTTCTATTTTCTTAAAAGATAGGACTGTCCTTTTTAAAAAGATGGCACACTCTAACCTTTGTTCCTATTTACTACGTGACGATGTAGCATCTTTGTGATCTGCAACATTAAATATTAATAATAAAATTAACTATGTAGCACGTTATTTTGAATTTTTGATGATTTGGTGTTAAATGTCATGCTGATAAATGAAAAATGAATACAGGCCGATATGTCCTTTTTCTACCCTCTCTATTCAGTATTGCAGTAATAATGTAAGAGGAGTGTCTTTTATGGTGCTTAATTTTTTAATTAAAAAAATATGAAAGAATCATCAAAATTTGGGCAATTCACCTAAATAAATTGTTTCACCTTCAAAATTACGCAAATGCATTGTTTCTAAAACGAAGACACAAATACATTGTTTCATATATCTATGAAAACCGCTACTGACAGTAGTGGTTTACATAAACACAGAATCCGCTGCTGCTAGCCGCGAATTACGTTGAGTTGTGGCAGCATGGAAACCGCTGTTGCCTGTCGCGATTTCTGCATGATTATTGTTGGTCATAAACTGCTACTGCCAGTAGCGGTTTATGTACATTGGGACACATGTGTAAACCGTTGGAGGCAGCAGCGGTTTACGTTGAGTATGAAAAAAATAAGAAAACTAATTTTTATCTAAAAAAATAATTACAAAATAAATAATTAATGGTATATACTATTTAAATAAGATCATAAATAAAAAATTTAATTTATTATTTCACAATATAATTTAAAAAATATAAATATGCATGTAATAAATTTTTTATCTGTATTTATTATTAAAAGTAAGACCAAATTACAAATAAAAAAATACAGTACTCAAAGTATTAAATTATATAAACCAAAACTAATTTTTTTATTCTCATCTCTTTTAAAATTTATAAATAATAAAATAATTTATTTTTAGCCAAAAGTTCATGAGTTTTAAAAGGGATGAAAATAAAAAAAAAGGAATGAAGATAAAAAAATTATTTTATAGAAAAAATGTATGCTTTAGTGAATTTTTTACTAAAAATAAATTATTTTATCATTCATGAGTTTTAAAAGGGATGAAGATAAAAAAAAATTAGTCTTAGTTTATATATTTTAGTATTCTGTGAGTATTCACTCTTTGATTTGCAATTTAGTCTTATTTTAATAATAAATACAAATAAAAATTTATTACATGCATATTTATATTTTTTATTTTATTCATCAAAATTATGATGCTATCACTATTATTTACCCAATCAATCAACTATAAAATATAAATAGTTTTTATTTTTTGGCATAAGACAACAAAGTTGCACAATAAAAAAAATTCATTTAGCTAGAATCTCAATTGCAAATCAGCAGCAAAGAACACAATCCATGTTCCAAACTCTCGAATCTCCTTTGCATGGTTGATATAAATAAAGGAGAATGAAGTGATTTTTAAAGAGAAAAATATATGATTTAGTGAACTTTTGACTAAAAATAAATTATTTTATTATTTATAAATTTTAAAAGAGATGAGAATAAAAAAAATTAGTCTTGGTTTATATAATTTAATACTTTGAGTATTGTATTTTTTTATTTATAATTTGGTCTCACTTTTAACAATAAATACAAATAAAAAATTTATTACATACATATTTATATTTTTTAAATTATATTGTGAAATGATAAATTAAATTTTTTTATTTATGATATTATTTAAATAGTATATACCATTAATTATTTATTTTGTAATTATTTTTTAGATAAAAATTAGTTTTACTATTTGTTTTCATACTCAACGTAAACCGCTGCTGCCTCTAGCGATTTACACACGTGCCCCAATGCACATAAACCGCTACTGCCGTCGCTACTGGCAGTAGCGGTTTATGACCAACCATAATCATACAGAAACTGCGCCACAACTCAATGTAATCCGCCGTTAGCAGCGGATTCTGTGTTTGTGTAAACCGCTACTGCCAGTAGCGGTTTCTATAGATATATGAAACAATGTATTTGCGTCTTCGTTTTGGAAATAATGCATTTGCGTAATTTTAAAAGTGAAACAATTTATTTAGGTGAATTGCCCTCAAAATTTATTATCGGTTAATTATTAATATTTAAAAATATATAATAAAATATATTATTAAATTATTAAAATAAAATAACTAAATTAAAAAAATTAAATTGATAATTAAATCATAACGAAAAAAATTAAAATTTTATTTTGTTTGAGTCACTTAACACTTGCACTTTTTAATGGACAAAAAGACTACAAATTTGACGCCGGGACATTGTTTAGGTCATCAATTTTGGCGAGGTTAATAACTCCACTATAGTAAAAATATCTATAAATCCATTTTGGTTGGCCAAACCAATGATGCACTTCTTACTCTCAAAGAGCCTAGAGGAAAATAAGCACACAACTTATTTCATATTTAAATCAACTTCAACTCTATTTCATAAATAAAAAATATACGAATTATTTATATTAGTGGGAGAAGGAAAAGTCTTCATAACTTGGACGATGTGGGACTAATACATAACACAAAGTTCACTATCCTAAACAATATGGACTTGTATTTTTTTATTACAATTAACTAATATAATTAACCTACTAACTCTACTTGCTCCCGCGTTAAAATTGGTCATAAATTATATTTTGTACTTTATAAATTAATACTATTGTGATAAACATGATGTTGTAGATGCATATTCATTATATAAGTGACTAATTTTTCTTATGAAAGAATGAAGCTTCTAAATTAAACTCAACTTAAATAAAGTTTGAAAAAGTAAACATTTTACCTTTATAAATAGTGAAGAGGTCTCAGACAATTGATGTACAACAAAAATACTCTTCTCTTTCATATATATATAAAATATAAACTCTCTTTTTTCTATCTTTCTAAGTATACATTACAACATATATAATATTAGTAAATATATGAATTATTTCTATTATAGTGAGATAATGTATTGGTGAACATTAACACTAATGTCTTCTATTTATATTTTGTTATTTTATTTTTATTACTTTTTTCTTATTTATTTATTTTACAACACGTTATCAGCACGAGACTCTGATCAAAATTTAGAAAGACTCAGGTTATAAATTTTTATTATGTCAAAGTTCTCTCATCTTAAATTTAATGCTCTTGATATATTTGGAAATAACTACTTATCATGAAAATTAGATGCCAAAATCCATCTTGATTCAATTTATCTTGAAGATACCATTAAGGCTGAAAATAATGCATCTCAAAAAGATAAAGTCAAAGTCATGATCCTCCTTCTTCGTCATCTTGACGAAAGATTGAAAAATGAATATCTCACACTAAAATATCCTGCAGATTTGTGGAAAAACCTTGAAGAAAAGTATAATCATCAAAAGACAGTGATACTTCCTCAAGCCCGATATGAGTGGACGCACTTACGTCTACAGGATTTTAAATCCATAAATGAATACAATTTAGCAATGTTCCTAATTACCTCACGAATGAAATTAAGTGGAAAAAATAACTGATAATGATATGTTATAGAAAACTTTCTCGACCTTCTATGCCTCGAATGTGTTCCTGCAACAGCAGTATCGAGAAAAAGAATAAAAAATATTCTGAGCTAATTTCTTGCCTTCTTGTTGCTAAACGCAACAATTAGTTATTTTTAAAAAAATCATGAAGCGCGTCCAGCTAGTGTCGCCTCATTTCCTGAAGCAAATGCAACAAATCATAACCGCAGAAGAGGTAAATGGCAAGGTTTTGGTAACAAGAAAAATTATGAAAGGAAAAAAATTATGCTCACAAGAAAGGATCTCACGAGAAATGGGATAAAAAAAGAAATAATAATAATAATAATAATAATAATAATAATAATAATAATAATAATAATAATAATAAAATTTTTAGTATAGTATGTACAGTATCTCTTAGAGAAACAATTTTAATCAAGAAAATAATTTTACTGCACATATACTTTTGCTCATTTTATTATTTGTTTTTGAAGAAAATGGCAACGACATATAGTGAAGATGTTTGCCTTGCAGATAGTGCAAGTTCGCATATCATTCTCAAAAGTAATATATATTTTACTCATTTTGTACCAAAAGAAGAATATGTTAATACTATTATTGGCTCAGGCAATGTGATAGAAGGCTCCGGAAGAGCTATGATTTTGTTTATCGGAGAAACAAAATTCATAATAAATAATGCACTATTGTCTACCAAGTCTCTAAGGAACTTGTTGAGTTTTAAAGATATTCGCTGAAATGGATATCATATTAAAATAATGAATGAGGAAAATCATGAATACTTATGTATCACAACTCATGATTCAAACAAAAAGGTTATATTAAAAAAGTTGTCCTCACTTTCGTCTGGGTTATATTATACTAAAATTAGTACAATTGAATCACTTGCTATTGTAAACCCGAAGTTTACCAACCCAAATGAATTTATAATTTGGCATGATCGATTGGATCATCTGAGAACAACCATGACGATGCGGAGAATTATTGAAAATTCATATGGACATTCACTAAAAAACCAGAAGATTCTTAAATCTAGTGAATTTTGTTGTGCTACATGTTCTCAAGGAAAGCTAATTTTAAGGCCATTACCAGTAAAAATTGGATTTGAGTCCCCTAAATTCCTAGAAAGGATTCAAGGCGATATATGTGGACCTATTCATCCACCATGTGGATCTTTTAGATATTTTATACTCCTAATAGACGCATCTTCGATATGATCACATGTGTGCTTATTGTCTTCTCATAACCTGGCGTTTGCGAGATTGCTTGTTCAAATTATTCGATTCAAAGTACAGTTTCTAAAAAATCCAATCAAAGCAATTTGTCTTGATAATGTTGATGAATTTACTTCCCAAACCTTTGATGCTTATTGTATGGCTAACGGAATAAGCGTTTGAACATCCAATAGCTCATGTTCACACACAAAATGGGTTAGTAGAATCACTTATTAAATGCCTCCAATTAATTGCTAGACCCTTACTTATGAGAACAAATCTCCCAACCTCAGCTTGGGGCATGCTATTTTACATGCTGCAGCATTTATTCGTTTGAGTCCAATAAGTCACTATCAGTTCTCTCCTATGCAATTAGCTTTTGGCCAGCAACCAAATATTTTCTATTTAAGAACATTCGAGTGTGCGATATATGTTCCCATTGCACCACCTTCTCGCACCAAAACGAGACCCCAAATAAAATTGGAGATATATGTTGGATATGATTCTCCCTCCATAGTGAGGTATCTTGAGATACAAACAGGAGATGTGTTTAAAGCTCGATTTACAGATTGTCATTTTAATTAATTAAGATTTCTAACATTAGGAGAGGAGAATAAGCTTCTTGAAAAGGAACATAATTGGAATGTATCATCCTTAACACATTTAGATTCTCGATCAGGACAATGTGAACTAGAAGTTCAAAAGATCATACATTTGCAAAGAATAGCAAATGAATTGCCTTATGTATTTTCTGATACAAAGAGGATAACTAAATTTTATATACCAGTTGAAAATGTATCAATTCGAATTGGTGTCCCAATTGGACAAGTGGCCACTGAAAGAAATTCACGCCATAAGCATGGTAGACCTGTCGGTTCCAAAGACAAAAATTCTCAAAAAAGAAAAGAGGTAAATATTATTCCTGTTGAAAAAGATAAAGACATGATAAAGACACCTACAGATGTTCGAAATTCTGATATAGTTTTGACGCCAAAAGATGTTCAGGTACCTGAAAATTCTGAAAATGATGAGATCTCGATAAATTATATATTTACAGGAGAAAATAGGACCGAAATAAGACAATTGTCAATGAATATTTGCATATAATGTTGCATTAAATATCATACATGAAAGTAAGGATCTTGAGTCAAAAACAGTCGAAGAATGTCGACAAAGGAATTATATATTGGCCAAAATGGAAAGAAGCTACAAGGGCTGAGTTAGACTCACTTGCAAAATGTGAAGTCTTTGAACCTGTAGTGCGTACACCAGAAGATGTAAAACCTGTTGGATACATATGGGTATTTGTGAGAAAACAAAATGAGAAAAATGAAGTTGTACGCTACAAAGCTCAACTTGTGGCACAAGGTTTTTCACAAAATCCCGGTATAGATTATGAAGAAACATATTCCCCTGTAGTAGATGCATTAAAATTGCGTTATTTGGTCAGTTTATCCACATACCATAGACTACATATGCATTTAATGGATGTGGTAACAGCCTACTTATACGGATCATTAGATCGTGATATTTATATGAAAGTCCCTGAAGGATTAAAGATATCTAAATCATCCAATGAATATTCACAGGGGTTATACTCAATCAAATTGCAAAGATCTTTATATGGTCTAAAACAATTTGGACGAATGTGGTATAATCGTCTTACTGAGTATCTGGCCAAAAACAGATTCAAGAATGATGATATCTGCCCATGCTGAATTCATTATAATTGCTGTGTACGTTGATGATTTAAATATCATTGAAACTCTTGAAAAAATTCCAACAATTATAAAAACTCTAAAAGAAGAGTTTGAGATGAAAGATTTTGAAAAGACTAAATTTTGTCTCGGCCTGCAAATCGAGTATACAAAAAATAGGATCTTTATTCATCAAACAACATACACAAAAAAGATCTTGAAGAGATTTTATATGGATAAGTCACATTCATTAAGTACTCTAATGATCATAAGGTTTTTGGATGTGAAAAAGGATCAATTCCGTCCTAAAGAAGAAAATGAAGATATCTTTGGTTCTAAAGTACCATATCTTAGTGCCATTGGAGCGTTAATGTATCTTGCTAATAATACACGACCCGATATATCATTTGCTGTGAGATTAGCAAGGTATAGTTCCTCCTCAACCTGAAGGCATTGGAATGGAATCAAACAAATCTTTCGATATCCTCATGGAACGGTTGATATGGATTGTTTTATCCATATGGATCTAAGTCACAACTAGTTGGCTATGCAGATGCATGATACTTGTCTGACCCACACAAAGGGAGATCTCAAATAGGATATCTGTTCACATATGGTGGTACAGCTATATTCAAGGAGGTCCACGAAACAGACGATCGCAACAACATCTCCTAATCATGCTGAAATACTATCGATACATGAAGCTAATTGCGAGTGTTTTTAGCTCAGGAGTTTAATCCAATATATTCTATCATCATGTGGACTAACTGATAGAAAAATAGCTCCAACTGCTCTGTTTGAAGATAATACAGCATGCATTGCTCAACTTAAGGGTGGATACATCAAAGGTGGTAGAACAAAGTATATTTCTCCCAAATTCTTCTTCACTCATGATCTTCAAAATCAAGGAACAATTGATGTCCAACAGATCCGCCTAGCGATAATCTGGCAGATTTATTTACAAAGTCACTTCCAAAATACTCTTTTAAAAGATTGGTACATCAGATTGGGATGCGCCGATTTTGAGATATTAAATAATGTCGACAAGATGGAGAGACTGTACTCTTTTTTCTTGGTCAGGTCTTTTTTCATTAGATTTTTCTTGACAAGATTTTTAATGAGGCAGTCCCCATCACAAAGAATATTGTACTATTTTTCCTTCACTAAAATTTTTTCGCATTGAATTTTTTTCAGTAAAATTTTAATGAGACATAATCCTAAATGGTCATCCAAGAAAGAGTGTTATGATAAACATGATGATGTGAATGCCCATTCATTATATGGGCGACTGATTTTTCTTATGAAAGAATGAAGCTCCCAAGTTAAACTAAATTTAAATAAAATTTAAAAAAGTAAATATTTTACCTCTATAAATAGTAAAGAGGTATGAGACAATTAATGTACAATAAAAATATTTTTCTCTTTCATATATATAATATAAACTCTCTTTTTTCTATCTTTTTGAATATACGTTACAACATATATAATATTAATAAATATATGAATTACTTCTATTATAATGAGATAATAATATTGAATAACATTAATACTAATATCTTCTATTTATATTTTATTATTTTATTTTTATTATCTCTTATTTATTTATTTATTTCACAACAAATATCCTTTAGTTAAATATTTTTAAAATTCTGTTTTTCTCATGCTAATAAATAATCTTTATAGGTGAGTTACGCGTTGGATGTACCTTGGTATGCTAGTTTACCGAGATTGGAGACAAGATTTTACATAGAACAATATGGTGGTGAAAACGTTGTTTGGATTGCAAAGACACTTTACAGGTAAAGATTCTTTAATCGGTGAACCAATAAAGAATATGCATTTAAGCTAATACTTATCTTTTAAAACACACATTAAAGTTATTGTTAGTAAAATATTTATTTTATTATTTTTTTAGTAATATATATATATATATATATATATATATATATATATATATATATATTAAGTCGTTAATACTTTTTTCTCACATTTACCATTTTTATGCTAACACTAATTAAAAATTATTTTTCTTCGATAAAAACATTAGTCCTAATATTTTTCAATTAAAGTTCGAAAGTGTAATTTCTAATGTTGATTTTATATACTAAAATCATATTTTTTAAATTTTAATTGTATAAAAAATATATATATATATAATTGGCTAATATAATTTACATTCGTCACTGACCTATTTTTTATTAACGATTTGTTAATATAATTTGATGAAATAGACTTTTGATAGTATGAATTGTTTATACGTGACACGTTAATGTGAATAGTAGAATATTTTTTTACAATATTATTTATCTATGTAACAAAATCATAATATGACATATGCATGTCATTGGTATACATCATCAAACCACATTAGTAAATTAATAACAGAAAACGAGTCAAACACTAACATGAGCCATGTAACTCGTGTAAGTCATTCTTAAAGATGTCTTTTGTGAATAACAATTTTTGTGCACAAGACCAATATCAAAAACCTCTTTTAGAACTTTAGTCATATTTCCTATTCCACAATAACTTGCAACTACTTATACACTTTATTTTTGTGTGCTGAAACATGCCAGCCATCTCTTCATTTTATTCATTTATGTATTTGTTTATTGTTGGCAGGTTGCCTAGTGTGAACAACGAGATTTATCTTGAACTTGCCAAATTGGATTACAGCAAGAGTCAAGCAGTGCACTCTGCAGAATGGGAGAAAATCCAACGGTGAGGCACTCAATTATTATTTTATAAGACATGTGTATTGAAAATTGACGTGCTTCTAAATTTTGCAATGGAAATTGTTAGATGGCACTCGGAAACAGGACTGGAGGAATTTGGAGTGAGTAAAGAGAGTCTTCTCCAAGCTTATTTTGTGGCAGCAGCTTGCATTTTTGAACCTGAAAGGTGGTTAGAGCGACTCGCATGGGCTAAATCCGTAACTTTGACTCGTGCATTCAAGTTCCATATCAACCATGATGAAGCAAGGAAGGTCATTCTAGAACAACTCAATAACAACTTCAACAGACAAGACTTGTCAAACAGGTAAATAAATATTAGAGAAAAAGACAAATAAATCCTTGGCCTTTCAGTCCACGGATATTTAAGTTTTTAAAAATTTAAAAATGTTAAAAATACATTTAAATTCTTAACTTTCTCAAAATCTAGACACATCGATCCCTCTATTCACTTGGGTCTGTCAGATCCAATGGAAAAATCAAATGTAACTTCCATTGTACTGACTTGGCCGATATACAAATGTACACGTGAAAAAAATTTTAAAATGAGACAAATTAAACTCAGAGATCGATATGTTCAGATTTTGAGAAGGTTAAGAACTGCTAGAGACATACCTTTTATTAATATTAGCCAACATTTTTAGTTAATACTTTATTTTTATACACTTAGGAGTTAAATTTTAGTATTTAGGGTTTAAAATGGAGTATACAAAGCATAGAATGTTTGGCCAAAAGTTGGTAAAAAATAATACTTTTAGAGAAAGTTTAGGAGACCAGCAATTTTATTAAAATTTGGCCAACATGTAACTAGTAAAAGGAAAATGACCAATTCTAGGGAGTGGATCCTCTCCAGTGAAGAAAAAACTAGATGGTGTCAATTGTGATCTCTCACCCTTTATTGCTCTCTCTCATATTTATTTTTAGTCCCACTTATAAAGTTAATGGTGAAAAATCACACTTCATTTCCTCAAGTGTTAAAAAAACTGGAGAGATCTATTTCCCCAATTCTACATCATTAGATATAATCTTACACCATTAAAAATACTAATGATAACTAATTGATAGTTATAAATTACAAAATTTGCTGGTCTCTAGCACTTCTCATAATTTTATTCGTCAAGTAACATTGCTCTTTATTCTATTATACATCTTTTAGAAACTTGATTGTGTGGTGAATATGCAACCCATGCTGCAGGAGGCTTGATAAGAACAACAAAAACGAGCAACTTCTTGGGATTTTGCTGATAACTCTTGACTATCTTGGATTGGAGTTCTTTCAAAATCATGGACAGGAAATTTCCCATTATTTGAATCAAATTGTGAGTTTTTATTTATTTATTTATTTATTCCTTGTGATTGGAACACAACAAAATTTACAGTTTGTTTAGTTTAACAAAACATTTTGTTTTTATATTGTGAAAGGTAAAGGAAGAAAATTTTTATTATTTTTTACAAAATTTTAAATAAAAAATATTAAAAATGAAAATAAAAACACAATGTAACAAATAAGAGAGGTTAGTCTCTTTTGAAAATTTGTTATTCCTGAATTGGTCAGTGGCAGAGTTGGTTGTTTAGTTGGCAAAATGAAGGAAGCAGCTCCAAAAGAGAAGCAGAGTTGATTGTGCAAACTATAAATTTAATGGCTGGTGATTGGTTACAAGAGCTACAGCTAAATACTCAGTACCAACGATTACTCAAAGCCACTAACAAAGTCTGCCATAAGCTCAAAAATTACCAAAGTGAGAAGGGAAAAAATGAACTGAGTATTGCAACCAAAACCACCACTACACCAGAAATAGAATCAGAAATGCAAGAGTTTTTGCAAATAGTGCTCCAAAATTCCCAAGATGGCATTAAGAGCTCATTCTTCTTGGTGGCCAAGAGTTTTTACTATGTTGCATATTTTGACTCTCAGACCATTATGTCTCACGCTGACAAAGTCCTATTTCAGAAAGTGATGTAATAAATTAACGTATTTCACTTTTTCAGTGGAATATATAGACCTTGAACCTTTTAAGATGGGAACCCTAATATGCAATAAAATAAACCATCACAGGCATGGACATTTTATATTTTCTCCCACTCATTCACAATAATCTAACTTTTACTATACATTCTATAATATTCCACTCATTCACAAAAACTGTGAATTGCTTCTCTGCTTAGAGCTTAGTTGGATTTTGGCTTTTGTTTTTTTTTGGGGGGGGGGTGTTCAAAGGTGCTCTATTTATTGCACAAGAGTTACTTGTTCACTGGTTTATGCAGTTGCAATTTTTCTCCCCCTATCTTTGAAACAGAATTCTTTACCTTTTGTAAGTTGGAATCTGAAAACACTGACCTGTTGGAGCAGATTTTGCATTCTATTTCTTTCGAAATTCTGTATCCAAATTGAGTTCCCCGTTTCATTTGTCCTTTCATCAGATTTGGGTTCTTTTGTTTTGATCACCAATTCCTCCAACGAAAATACTGCTTCCTCTAGTATAAACCAAGCCACTATGTCCACTCCCTCTACTTCTGCATCCGTGCTATTACCTGCATTCTCAAATTCACATAACAACAATTTATTATTTGAATTTAAAAGAGAGTCTCCCACTGCAAACATAACATTTGTTTGTCTGGGATGTGAAGAAATCAAAATCAATTTTGATTTGTCTACACATTGAAAAGATGACGATACAAGTTGATAAATATAAACTACGTGTATTAGTTACAAACTTGATACAATATGGCATGTCTAGGCTAATAGGGTATAAAATCAAGAGTCGGGGGTCAAGCATTCATTTCTACTGCACAGCAAGAATCTTCGGTCTCAAAAGATGAGACTTTCCTATGAGATGGAGCATTTCTTAACTGCTCAATTATGTTTGGTTTGGACTTTACAAATTTCATAACCGAATTTACAGAACCTTCTGCGCCTGGACTTTCGTGGTCTTCAGTTTGCACTGTGACATGGCTTTCTACCAATTTGGTCTTCCACTTTATGCCAACCGCCTTTGCCTGCACGGCAAACAAAGCTTCGGAAATGGGTGAACCACAGATTTCTTTGTAAGTATCATAATCAGCGGCACATGTATTGCCCCCTTCCAAAATCTTTGCAAGAGGGTGCAAAACCAAGATTGCGCCATCACTTCTTTCTAAGGTGTCCTTCAACAAAAGGAAGTCGTAAACTAGTTCTGTCTTACTAAACTGCACAAATACTGCAGTCGCATCCAAGTGGTAGACAGAAACCACAGAAGCTGGACCAAAAACTTTAGATATGCACACTCTTAGATCATTTGCCTTCAGCTGAGAAGGAAAACCCCAAATAATAACAATATTTTCAAACAAAATCTTTGGATATTGCCTCTTGAGGTTATTGCTTGGTGTAGATTCTGCAACCTTATCACCGGTATTCAGATCAATAATGTCCCCATGTATCCAACTAAGATATAGATGGTTAACATACTTTTGTAGTTTCTCATTGAGGGCTAGTTGTTGTGGAGAAGATTCATGGTGTTTATAATCAACTCCTAAATCACTGCATATTTGAGCAAAGATGCAACCAGTCATAAAAGCATCATATCCGGCCTCATGCTTGGCTCCAGGGTTCCAGCTCGATGATCTGCATACAAATATATGTTATGTTGGTACAAAAAGATACATCTAAAGACGTAGACAGCTTGGACAACAAGTGATATAAAAAGCAACAATGTTTTTAAGTGTTGCTCCGTGTAAAACACTTAACTATCAAAATTCTGAAAATTGCCTTAGGCTATACACCGATATGTAGAGAACAGAAACGAGAACAGTACAATATTGTCCAACAACAAAAGAGAAGGGAATTTGTATATTCAGATATACATAAGCTGAGATTACTGGAGACAGATATCAGAAAAGGAAGAAATCTAAAGGAGGACAAAAAGGGAAAATATTTGAGTCATTCATGGAAATTGCCAACTAGAAATTATACATAAATATCATTGTCTTTACTTTCTTCTTTTTTAGGTGACAACACATAAACTCCACTGCCAATCAAATGCAAACCAGGAGTTGGGCATAAAATCAATTTCATAGTGTGAGTCAGTGATCTGCTGCTCCATTGAATACATGAGAAGAATAACGTTATATTATGCAGATAACACCATCTTCTAAACCACTAGACTGGTAAACCACTGAGAGATTACCATTCATGATTTATAGAGATAATGCAGAAACTAACCTCAAATCATTAACTTCAACATTCACTTTCACATGTAAGGGTGAATCAAGATCACTGCTGTTGGAACCTACTGCAATTTGTGGACAAAACAAGGAAAATGCAGAGGCCAGTGATTTTCTTGACCTTTTCATCTTTTCTTGGAGCACATGATTATTGTTGAAGAGTATTTTAGTGTCAACAATGTGCGGAAAATACTTGTTAATAGAGGTGACAAACTCTTCAGGAGTCCCTGGAAGGGGACCTATAAATTTGTTGTAGACATGAGCAATATCTGTATTAAGGAATATCATCATCTTGGTATCTTATAAAATTAAAAAGCAATATAGGAGCTAAGAATAGAATTGATACCCAGAAAACAATTATGACCAACAATCAACTTCTTTTCTGCAGAAAGGAGATCAATAACATGGCGAAATCCCACAGCATTTTGAATCTTCTTCTCTTCTGCCTTGCGATTTCCATCTTTTACCTCCTTCTGCAAGAGATTAAGGAATATCTTTTATGAGGATTTAATGTGGTGGTGTGGTGTCAGTTAGCTTTATAGAGATGTGTTATCCTTCAAGCGTTTAATTGAGACTAGCTTTGTTTCAAGAACATGTTTAGCCATCCAAAGACGGCAAATTCTATGCTAATAGTTCATAGATGTGTTATCCTTCAAATGTTTAATTGAGGATTAAGCTTTGCTTCAAGAACATGTTTAGCTATCTGAAGATTCTAAACTAATACAAGGTCATTTCAAGTTTTCATTTAGTAGTAACCAAAATTCAGTCAGTTAACAAGACCGTTGTCTTGAAAGTGTGGAAAATGTAATTCACTTCCAAAAATTCATTGGCAATTTAGAACACACATTACAATTTTAAGAAGGTAAACAGAGGAAAACATAAAAAGATAATATCAAGATTTAAATAGCTTCTCAGTTAATTGTAAGGTCCTCAAATTCAATAATATATTTACCAGAAGTAAGTTTAGTTCATCCTTTGAGTCTGTATATACAACCATATGTTGTGAACCAGAATCTTCGCTATTCACACATACATATGACAAATCTTGAAAGTGTTTTCTGATGACCTGAAATTTTCAATGTATAATCAGACAAATTCAGCTATTTTTTCTCACAAACTTCCTACATATATCCTTATCTACAGGGAGTAGATGACACAATTAACAAATAGATAAATAGACAAAGAACAAAAAATAAATACAATTAAATACTAGGAGACAAAATGTGAACATATCAACTAAGGGTCCAAGATGTAATAACATTACCAACTGAATCAATTTTAGCTGCCGAGATGTAAATCCACTAAGTCTAATAGCAGGATGCATCTTAAAGAAAATCACTTCAAATAGCTGTTTTGAGTCTTTTGAAGTTCCTATAATTTGTTCTTCTCGACTTTGCTCCTGTAATAACCCATCACGCCATTTACTGAATTTGTTTTTCATTCGTTCAGAGAACAATATGTCTGCCATGCTGATCAATTGTATGTCTTTAACGTCTTTTAATTTACAAATGTTTGAATGCTCACTTTCGTATCTAGAATTCAATCTCCTTACTGCTTCGCTTTCTTGCGCTCTAGATAAATAAGATATTCCTGACATTATCCAAGTGCGCAAAAATCTCAAACCACAGAAACTATTAAATCAGTGAAAAATTAAGCACGTAGAAAAAATGCCTATTTCAAAAAAAATGACAGATTTTTGAAGGATCGACAAATCCAAAATTCCTCCAGGTTTGGTTAGTGGATAAAGATCATAATCCTTCAGAACGTTCAATGTCCCAGAATTTTTATATATAAACTTAATATGCATGTAGCTAGAAAAGAGCATGCAACCAGTCTAATCTATCAAGAAGTGAAGCAGGTGCACGTGAGTCCATTTAAAGCAGAAAAGAGCACGCAACCAATCTAATCTATTGTCGCTGAATACATTTCTGGCAGCTTTTAGTGCACGGAACCCTTTATTCTATTAATTAGGTAACTGTTTATTTGCTTAATACCAGGCAATGAAAGGGGAAAAAAAGGAAGAGAAAGAAACCTTCACGTATGCATGCATTGAAATCAAACTGGTATTTAGCCAAGAAATCCATTGAAGTAGTCTGGCAGAGAAATTCATAACATGGAGCCAGATCCTCAAGCTCCTGACGTGGAAAAACATAGAAATTGTACCTGTCAAAGAACATTTGTCTAAATCAAACAGTAATAGATAATTCATCACATGAACCAAGAAAATAAAAGAGAAAAAGGAGGAGGGGGGAGGGGAGGAGGGAATATTTGTTAATTTGTTACCAAACTTTAGCCTTTGTTTGTGCATTCAAAGTAGGAGGGAAAGGATAAGAAAGGCAAAGCATTAATTAAGAGGTTTCTTTGTGCTTGGGAGTTTGGATTTGAACGGGGGAAAGGATTTAAAGGGTTTCATTAGCCATCTACAACTACAACCCTCCTTTACCCCTACATTTTAGATCCCCAAACAAAGGGAAGGCAAACATCTTATTCTCTTAAACACTCTCCTTCCCCTAACTTTCTTTTCTCTTCAATGCCTTCCCTTTCTTTTCCCTATTAACTCCCAAACAAAGCTTTAGGGAAGTCACAAGCAGAAATAACAAAAACCAGTAAGAAATGAAAAAACAAAAAGAAAAGAAAAAAAGCGTGCCTCTTCTATTACGTAACTTGAAATATTATACAAATATTTTTAGAATATTTATTCAAACTACTCTTTGAAATAAATCAGGTTAAGTTTCAGTTGTTACAAAAATGTCATAGATACATAAGTACATATCAGGTTCTAGCATAAATACAGGGCCATGTTTTCATCTAACAGGTATAATATTGCAATGTTTTCAATTTTTACTTATCACTCCCACAAGTCCATGACCACAATCCTCACATTGTCATCGAAATTCCCTTCAGGTTACTATCTACCATCAAAATTGACATAATTTTATTTTTATGCTAATAATATTCACTCCAAACGAAAGTATATACTATTTGAAACTTAGGTACATGTATCTGACTATCAATTTCTCAAGCAATCTAAATTCACTTTCTACAAATTTCCTCCAAAGAAAAAAAAACCAATTAGTAACAAAAAGTAATAATATAATCAGAACTCTTTAAAGTTGACTAAATACATTGGATTAGCATACAAGAAATTGAAAAAAGAAATTGAGTAGCAAACTAAACGAATTACACCCATTTACCACTAGTTCCTTTAACACACAAGATTACAAGAATCAATCTCATTATACAACAACTACAATAATTCGCATCAATCAACCAATTTTCCATCAATTACTGTAAACCAGCAAGGAATTATTCAGTACATGAAACTCACTCATAAAACTCAATTACCATCGTATTACTTTGTATGAGTTAAACTCTAAATTGAGCTAAGAATTTGGAGTACATCAAAGACATTGACTTCAAATTCATCCCAAAAGTAGCTCAAGTTCACTGACGCTAAGGGACTCACTTGCCAGAATTTTGCCAACTCCAAGGACCTCGGATGAACTTATCCATCAGGTTCAAACCTCAATGCAGTTTATGTACCAAAAGAACAATAAAAATACCAACTCACACAAAAAATGAACATAACGAGTAAACTATAAACACAAATAACTGCAATACGTCAATAACTAAATCACTAACTGCAGGAAAGAAAAACTAACGGGCGAAAAAAATGAGAAGGAATAACATACGGATAAGCGACGAAGTAGTGGTTGGAAGAGTCCCAACGGAAGGGGCAGACGCCGAACTGAACGACGGCGAACTTGTGGGCGGAGTCCCTGACCTTCAGGTACCGGACGTCGGAGCGGTCGAACTCGAAGGACTCCCGCCAGGGTGCACTGGTTACGCCGGTCATCTCAAGGTCGATGGCAACAAAATCGGAGGTTCGGACATGGTCCCGGAGCTCCGAAAGAGACGCTTCGAAGTTTTTGGTGGTAACCGTCTTGAGTGGGAAAGCCGATCCAGATTGCGAGGCTGCGGCGGTGGCAGTAGTTAGGGCACGTGAGAGCGCACGTGAGAGTGAGAGTGCGAGTTTCCTTGGTGTTGGGTTCATTGTGTGGGATGACGCATTTCCGTCGACAGGGTTTAGAGGAGGTTAACTATCTGCCTATGTGTGTATTAATGTGCTTCTTCTTGCCGTAGAACGGGGGCAGGCTGAGCCGCTGAAGCGTCGCCGATATTGAAACACAGCGTTTTGGCTAGAAAGATACCAGCCCTTAAAAAAATACACTTTTTGGCCTTGATTTTTATTTGTAGGAGATTGATTACTCTTTTTATTAATATTTTTTCTCGTATTAATAGTAGGAGTGTTCGAAGTGTGGGTTGGTTCGATTTTAAGGAAAAAAGTCATCTAATTCAAATGTTTAATTGATGTACGGTGCGGTTTACATTGGATGAACTTTTTTTAAAAATACGATCCGATCCGATCCAATTACAAACAGTTTGGATCGGTTTGAATTTATGATTTTTTAAATAAAAAATAATAACTTAATTATAGAGTTAATAATCTATCCAACAATCTAACATAATAATAAAACGTAAATCCCATAAAACATTATAAAGCAACATGTCTAAATATCCAACAATCCAACCTATTCAACAAGTCTTGAATAATAATTCTTCAACATAAAAATAACTAAACAAATATCAACAATACAAAATTAAAAAACATAACAAAATCTTAATAAAAAAATAATATAAAAAACTCCAAGTTAAGAGATGAAGCACCGATCACTACTCAGATTTATCACCAGAGTCTTCTTCATCCATTAGTTGAGGAATTAGTTCAAGTTCTACAATAAAATATAATAAAATAAATATTAGTAACTTAAATATATTATCAAATGACAAATAGTAAAATTAATTAATATATGTAGATAGAATAAAATATAATAATAAAGAATATTACCTTTCTCAAGTTTTTCAAATTCTTTAAAGGACTCCTCAAGGTCAATTGGCAATGAATTAGCTCAAAACCAATTGTGCACAAATCAAAATTTCAACAATTTTTGGGTAAGAGAGCTTCTATATTGATTAAGCACTCTACCTCCAATGCTAAAACGGATTCAGAAGCAATTGTTGACACCGGCATAACTAGAATATCCCTCGCAATTTGATTTAGAACAGAATATTTGTAATTGTTAGAGCTCACTTTCCACCAAATTAAAATATCAAAACTACTTGGATCAACTGATTTTTTCAAGGACTCCATGAGATATAAATTCACTTCATTTGTGTTGACACTCTCACTTGCTTGTACATCATTTTCAAATGCTGCTGCAAAGCGAACATCATCAAAGGCACTATCATCCATATCCACATCTTGGCTGTGTTGTACAAATTGGTGTGCTATTGAGAGCAATCCTATAGCTATTAAACAAGCCGATGAATACTTCCTTCACCTTACCACATAAGAAATCAGCATCCTTCTTCTCAAACAACCTTTGAAAACTCCACTCAACAAACTTAATTTTATATCTAGGTTCAAGTACCACAGCAACAAAAATCATCATATTCATGTTCCTCAAGTTACTCCAATATTTATCATGTTTAGCCTTCATTTTTGTAGCCATACCTTTAAGTAATATATTATTACTATCAGCCCAAGTCTTCAAAAAACTAAGAATTGAACAAAACTAATGAAAATATGAAGAAGAGGTCACAAATATAAAGCCCAAGACTTTTTTTTGTTACATAAAAAAATCTTCAAAAACTTCACAAAACATATTGCATTATCCCAATTTTCATTCTTTGGAATGCCCCCTTGCATCATTACAAACTCTACATCCCTCTCACTTAATCTCTTAAAGGCCTTTTGGAATTTTAAAGCACTATCAAGCATTATGTAAGTAGAATTTCACCTAAGAGGGACATCTAATTACACACAAGAGCAGTCTTAAATCCTAGCCTCTTTAATACAACTTTTAAACCTATCTATGCGACTAGGAGAAGCACGAACATATCTAACAGCATTCCTAATTTTACCATCCTTCAAACCATCATTCACCACCAAGTTCAAGATATGAGCACAACACCTAATATGCAAATGTTTACCTTTTAAAGGATGTGAATTCTAATCCTCCATTCTACCTTTCAAGTAACAAATGGCAACATCATTTGAATCAGTATTATCAACTGTGAAGCTAAAGACTCTACTTATTCTCCAATTTAAAAGATATTTTTCTATCTTCCTACCAATTATTTCACCTTTATGATTTTTGATGAGATAAAAATTAAAAATTCTCTTTTGCAACTTTTAATCTTGATCAATAAAATATGCAGTGAGGCAAAGATAATTTAGATTTTGTACAGAAGTCCAACAATTAATTATCAGACACACACTTTGATTTGAGTTTATGGAGACATTCTTCAACTTTTGTTTTTTATTCGTGAACAAATTCTAACAATCCATAGCAACTGAGATGATTCATATAAATTCATTAATATGTAGTATTAATATTTTTTATTCATCTTGTGTGTGTATTATCTGAGACCTTGTCTTTTTATTTATACACGTATCAAGTTCACATTTTTAAACTTAATTAATTTAATCTATTTAAAAAACTTGATTCTTCTTCTTATTGAGAAATTGAGGTACCCATATTATAAAAAAAGTCAAATCATTAATGGACATCATATCACAACACTCTTCTTGAATGTTCATTTAGGATTATGCTTCAATAAAATTTTACTAAAGAAAAATCTAATGAAAAAAAAATTAGTGAAAAAAAAAGAGTGCAATATCTTTTGTGATGAGGTATACCACATTAAAAATCTTGTCAAGAAAAATAATAAGGATAAAAACCTGACCAAGGAAAAAAAGTACAGTTTCTCCCTCTTGTCGACAATATCTAATATCTCGAAATCGACGCATCCTAATTTGATGTATCAATCTTTCAAAGGATTATTTTGAAAGTAACTTTGTAAATAAATCTGCCAAATTATCACTTGAGCAGATCTGTTGAACATCATTTGTTTCTTGGTTTTGAAGGTAATGAGTGAAAAAAAATTTGGAAGAAATATATTTTGTTCTATCATTTTTAATGTATCCACCCTTAAGTTGAGCAATGCATGCTATACTATATTCAAACAAAATAGTTGAAGCTATTTTTTCTATCAGTCAATCCGCATGATGATAGAATATATTGGATTAAACTCCTGAGCCAAAAACACTCGCGGTAACATCCCAAACTTTTAAAAATTAAAATAATGAGTTATTTATAATTTATTATATTTGTTGAGAATTTTATTTTAAGAAAATTATTTTACTGAAAGTAATGTTCATACCCAGACCTAAAATGAAAGCAGGCCCAAAAGAAATAAAGCCCACCCAACGAAGGTAGCCTCATTTACTTCTACCCAACCTCATAAAGGCCGGGCGCTACAACGAGAATTTGCCTTACTTATTTGAATAAGTAACTAACTCCTAAGATATCTCTTATCCACCTAGAAAGGAGATCTAAATAACTTCCCTAGAAAAGAAAAAACGGCCATCCACCATCTAAGATGGAACTACTCTAAAAGGTGGTTATCTTTTCTACTATAAATACACTGAGACCCTTGGGTATATTCAGGACCTAATTTACTAAAAAACCTGCCTAAAACCTTTGCTAACTTAAGCATCGAAGTCTCTTGCAAGTACCACACCTCACCTCCTCACGAGAAACTCAGACGACAGCATCTCGACACCAGCACAAGTCGGACGCTGCCTCAGAAGAAGTCTGGACCTCACGTTCAGACCCAAGTCACTGTTTCAAGTAACCCTAGGAACATTGACACCGTTGCCAGGGACTTGGAAGTCTACACCCCACCATAGCGGACGAACCAGAACCAGAACCAGAACCTCAAAACGACGGCCGAGCCCTTATGATACCCCATACACGAAGGAACAAGTAATCCCAATGAGGAATGAACATCACGAAATTCTCGCACCCGACGACTACAGTTAGATTTACATCCACCTGAGAACGAAGAGCCCCCATACCCAACTGAGATCATGGAACTCATACACGGACATCAAGGCCGGTTGGAGCAACTCGAACAAAAGATTAAACGACAAAGGAAAGCCGAAAGAGATCTATGAAGGGAGGTACGACGTCGAAGGAAACTTGAGGAAAAGTTTTTGAAATTAGAAGCTAACCTACAGAATCGGACCAATAACACAGAGTGAGAAGAAAGCCATTTTGGAGGAGAAGATCCATTCATAGAAGAGATCATATGGGTTAGGATTCCAAGAAATTTTAAAAGTCTCGACATGAATCTCTATGATGGTACAACCGACCCAAGGATGATCTTAGCAATTTCAAAAGTAGGATGTATCTGGCGGATACATTCGATACGAAGCATTGCAAGGCTTTCCTGATAATATTAACCAAAACAGTAATAAAGTGGTTCGATAGCTTACCACCCAGGTCGGTGACTTGCTTTTATGACCTGTCAAGGAAGCTTCTTACCCGATTTTCAATTTAGAAGGACAAAGTCAAACATGCTCCAAGTCTCTTAGGGGTAAACAAGAGACGGAGAGACTCTCTGAGCGTATATGGAAATGTCTAACAAAGCCTACTTATAAATACATAATTTGCCTCCCAAAGAAGTAATAATGGGGTTAGTTAATGGCTTTAGAGAAGGGTCATTTTCTTAATCCATATCAAAGCAGCATCTGACCTCTTTATATGAAGTACAAGAGCGGACAGAGAAGTATATCAACATGAAAGAGAACTCTCAACTTAGAGACCTCATGTTCTAAAAGAAAAGATATGTAACTCGCATTTTTCAAAAGGATGACAAAAACATATATTAAAACTGCAATATAGTCAAAAGAAAATTTAATTGCATTTCATCCAAATAGTTTCCAAGTAAAAGACAGAATATGTGAGGTTTGGAAAAAATGAAAATCAATTGTGTTAAGGCCAAAATAATGTCTCACCATTCTCGAAAGACATGTAGGTACTCAATCAGATAAGGTTGTGCAATGGAATCGCGGCAAAGTTGGAAGGAGTCAAATTTTGTTAGAAAAGGAAAGTTTGGGGTAAAGTTTTAAACTACACAAACTTTCAAAGTTTATATTCAAACTCCATTTAGAAAAAAAAATCCGAGGTAAAATTTGCTTATAGGTCAGTAAAGAAAATAAGTGGTGCGTTGCAAACAGACAGGTTCCCGCTAATTAAGGAAGATTTTTAAAACTTTATTTAAAATAGCGCATGCCAACTTTAAAACAACTTTGTCAAATTTAAAGAATAGCTATGGATGCAATTAAGCGAGAAAAATTGATTTAAAATTTCTTAAAAAGAGAATCCAAAACTTGTTTTAAAAATTCACATCAAAACTTCAAGAATACACTTGAAATCGCTATCACCTAGGGACATTCAAGAATATTAAGGTGTATTGAAAAAGAAATCAAGCTATATGAAAATGGATCTTAAATCAAGGGAGTTCAAACAAGATTCACGAGGCATGAGACATCAAACAAGCTTTCAATCGATCCAAAAGAATACAAAACTCGTAAGGAAAGACAACTCGATCAATAGTGAATTTTCGAGAAAGAACCTTTCACAAAACAAAGACAAATAAGAGGACAAACGGTGCACTAGATTGAAACAAATTCAGGATGACTCGGACGAGTATGAGATTCACAAGAGAAGGAAAACTAAGACTAATGGTGATGTTCATAACAGTAAAAGAATAATTAAAAACAAAACCAGGTATATCATTCAAAGAAGTGAAAAGCTTAAAAAGGAATTGGTCTATTCCTAAAAGAAAGGATATGAACCCAATACTTTTAAAAAAACAACAATTGCATAGACAATGTGTTATACTAAACCAAATTCAAATTAAAAATAAATTAAGTGAAATTTGTCAAATGAAAATCAACGGAAAAGAGGCAAAAATCTTTCTTTTGAAGAATTCCTAAATACATAATCAAATAAAGATATTCGTAAAAACTGTAATAAAGTTGTTAGAAAATCAAGTTGTATTTAAAGTAAATATATTTCCATAAATCAGAGAAGGAACAGGCGAGGTACTGGAAATAATTAGTTTTAAACTATTTAAGGAACTTTCAAAGTTTATATAGAGAAGTGTATATCAAATCAAAAGCGGTTTTGTTAAGATTTGAAGAATGGCTGTAATTATCGTCAAATAAGAGAAAAACTAAATCACAATTTGTTTACAAAGGACTCGGAATAAGAACTTAAAAAGGTATACTGCATCAAAATAGGTTCAAAAATATATATCAAAGAATACATGACTCAAGAGGAAGTGCCTAAACAGAGAAGGTAAATACACCAAGGATTTTAAGCAGACATATGCAATTAGAATCAAACAAGAATGCATATGAACAGAGGAATAAGGTTGAAGAAATCAAACTACTATTCAAAAGAAAAGGCAACAAGAACTTCAAGATAGACTAGGAAAGAACAAGTCACATGATTCTAACAGAATTCAAGACACATAACCGAGTAACCTTGAGAAATACTCTCTAACGTTCCCAAAACCCACGATTCGCGTTATCTATAACTCGTATATCGTCTATGATCACTCATGAGTGTTTTCATATACATAATCCACTAGCTATTAAGCCGACCAAACTCAATACCAGGAATTATGCATTGCAAAACTAATGGCATTATCAATAGACTGTCATGTGCATAAAGCTCTCTAATTCTTGTTATCCGAACAAGACCTACTACATGACAGACGCTTAGAGTATGCAATTGAAGCATAGTTAGTCCATTCCTCAGGTTCTACAAGAAAGACTGCTCTGATACCATAATGTAACACCCTAGCTATCAAAATGATACGCTTCCGGCTACGCCACTCTGATAACTCGGGTATTACGACTACTCTTATAATATTTAATACTAAAATATGAGCCTGTTTAAAAATTTAAATCGTATTTTTCAAAAACTTACATCCATACTTACATTGCAAAGTGCAATACTCACAGAGAATACATATAAATATATATACTCAAATATTTTTTACAGGCATTACATAATCAAATTCCTATCCCTCTTATAAGAACTTGTAAGGATAAAGGCGAGGAAAAAAGTAATTACTACAATACATCATATAAATAAAAAACAGAATAAACTCTTCGTGACTTCTTTGTCCATACCCTAAAAAAGAAATACCTGTAGGGGAGTGAGAACATCGTCCTCGAAAGGGTTCTCACTATAGGGTTGCAGAATTATTATAATAGGATACGTGAAAATAAAATGTTTTTAAAGTACAGTGATTGTTACCCACCTTATGTATCTTTTCAAAACCATAGATCCACATTCAAAATTCGAAATCCTTTTTAAAAGAGAAATCCACTAATTCTCCAAAAATCCAAACCTTTTTAAAATAGCTTTTCCTAGGCAGGATGAATGACCAAACTGTTCCAAGCATAGGTTCATTAAGTCTATGTTGAACCAGTTTAGTTTTTCATACTTTACTAAACTAAAAACACAAACCATTCACGGCCTCCGGCTCATCACATAATCAATCACGGCCATAGGCCCAAACATTTCAATCAATAGTCAATCCCCACAATCCAACCAATTTTCAGTCACAAACATAAGTAAGAAGGTTCAGACACAATCAAGCAGTTATATTAAGTAGAGCAATTAGCAATTAGACATAATTATTCACGTAGGCAAACCAATTACAATATGCACACCCAAACAATGTCACGTAGATGCATATAATGAATGCTTGCCCTATGGCTGATGAGTCTCATTTGTCGGTTATCAAGCCAACCCGACAAGTCCGGTTTGCTAAACCTTTGGACTGTCCCCCGACGCGCATCCCATGAGTCTATGCATAACTTTTTCTCATATATATATATATCAAATCGCTCAATGGGGGTACCATTCCCGGGAATTTATACGTGCCCGGTCACCCTTACGTCGTAGGGTCAACAGAGTATTGAGTCTTGACAAACCCCAATTTGACGGTTTGTTTTGTATTGATTTTTGGGGATTTTATCACCTTTTACCCATATTTATTCAAGAAATAGCATGGTTTTGTATATTCTCCTTTAATTGTGCTTAAATGTGAAAACATGCTTTTTAGGACTCAAAATAGCTAAATTTATTTCACCTTGATTCTATTAGATGCCTTGATATGTTTGTTAAGTGATTTAAGGTTTAGGAGGCAAAGATTGGATCAAGGGAATGAAGAAAGAAAGCATGAAAAGTTGGAGAACTCATGAAGAAATGAAAGAACCGGGAAGCTGTCAAGCCGACCTCTTTGCACTTAATCGACCATAACTTGAGCTACAGAGGTCCAAATGATGCGGTTCTAGTTGGGTTGGAAAGCTAACATCCGGGGCTTCGAAACGATATAAGATTTGCTATGGTTGAACCGCTCATGATGACGCGTACGCGCATAGTACGCGCACGCGCCATTGCTGCCACCTGGTTCACTTAAAGCAAAACGTGGCCAGCGAATTCTGAAGCCTTGTGGGCCCAATCCAACTCATTTATGATGCTATTTAAGTCAAGGATTGAAGGGGGAATGGGGAGACTTTTCATACTTTAGATGTTAGTTACCAATTAGCTTAGTTTTAGTAGTTAGAGTTAGTTTCTAGAGAGAGAAGCTCTCACTTCTCTCTAGAATTAGGATTAGGTTTAGTTCTTAGATCTAGATTTTAATTCATCTTCTTCTACTTCTATCTTCTCAATTCCTTGTTGTTACATTCATTCTTCTTCCATCCTTTTGTTGTAATTTCCTTTATGTTGTTCTTGCATTTTGTTGTAGATCTACTTTTGTTCCTTCCTTTCTCTTTCAATTCAATTCAAGGTAAATCATAATAATTGTGTTCATTTGATTTGTTGTTGTTTAATTCCTTGCAAATTGAGTAGTGTAGATTTACTTTTCTTGCAATTTTACTATGCTTTCCTTTTATGCCTTTCAAGTGTTTGATGAAATGCTTGGTTGGATTTTAGAGTAGAGTTTTATGTTCTTGGCTTGGAAAGGTAACTTAGGAACTCTTGAGTTACTAATATCCAAGTAATTGATGATTGGGATTCATTGACTCTAGTTCTCACTAATTGAATTAGTGGAGAGTTAGGACTTATGGACTAGGATTGATATAGCTCATTTGACTTTCCTTTACTACTAGTTAGAGGATGATTTAATGAGATTAATCCTTGCCAATTCTCATATTGTGGTTAGTGATTAGGATAGAGATCTTTGACCACCAACCCTTGCCAAGACCTTTTTAGCCATTAGTTTACTTTCTTACCATTTATCTTTCATGCTTCATATCAAAACCCCAAATATAACTCACAACCGATAACAAGACACTCCATTACAATTCCTAGGGAGAACGACCCGAGGTTTGAATACTTCGGTTTATAAATTTTAGGGGTTTGTTTTAGTGACAAACAACTTTTTGTATGAAAGGATTAGTGATTGGTTTAGAAACTATACTTGCAACGAGATTTCATTTGTGAAATTCTAAACCGTCGAAAATCCATTCGTCAAAATGGCGCCGTTGCCGGGGAGTTGTAATGGTGTTATGTTATTGGTTATTGTATATATGTGAATATTGTGAATAGCTTGATTTTTGGATTGCTTGTTAGTTTTGCTTGTTCTAGGACTTTGTTTCATTATTTCTTGTTAACTTTTGTTTCTTATTTTTACTTTTACTATGAATTCTCACTTTGGCTATGAGTGTGATTACAACTATGTTGTAGGAAATGGGAACTTCAATGAAGATGTGCATCAAGGATGGGATGACCAAAGGTGGGTGGAGCCATATACATATGATCAATCATCATGGCAACAACCCCCACCAATGCACTATGAGGAAGAGCCATTCTATGATGCATACCAACCCAATGGCTATGGTGAATCTCCTTGTGACTTTCAAGAACCACCACCATATGCCTATGAGTCATATCCTCAACATGAACCTCAACCACACTCACAAGCCTATTTTCACCAAATACCTCCATATGACCCTAATTCTTATCCACCATACCAACCACCTTATGAGCCATATGAACCATACATGGAACCACCACCATTCCAACATCAATATTTTCAAGAGCCACCTCCTCCACATTATTACCAAGATGAACCACCTCCAATATATGAAAATTTCCAACTACAAGATGAATACTACTTTCCACCACAACCTCCCATGGAAGAATATTCATGTCCATCAATCCAAGAACCATATGATCCTAATCATATTATCCAAGAGGAACAAGAGTCAAGGGATCGTCTCAAGGAAGCATTGGATCAATTTCAAGCAACCATGGAGTGTGTTGTGCAACAAGTGAAAAGAGTGGAAATTATTGAACCACCACAACTCTACCAAGAAGAACCACCTTCCTACTATGAACCCTTCCCCCAAATTGATGAACCCTTCCATCCACCCCAACCTCCAATGGATGACATCCTTGATGTTCTTGTTCAAGGACAAGAGGAAATGAAAAGGGATGTGCAACAATTCACGGCCGCCTTGGATGAGGTGGTAAACCGGTTAGCATCCCAATGCTTGAACACTCAAGGAACTCCCATGGCTACATGTGGAGAAACAAATGAAGAGCATAACATGAAGGAGAGATTGGTGGAGAACGAGGGAAGTTGCTTTGTATTGGAACAATTGGAGGAAGCTATGATTATTGAAGAAAGGAAAGAATTGGTTGAAGACTTAGGAGATGCGGAGCCTCCATGGGAATCTAGAATTGAAG
This sequence comes from Arachis hypogaea, assembly GCF_003086295.3. NCBI lineage: Eukaryota > Viridiplantae > Streptophyta > Magnoliopsida > Fabales > Fabaceae > Arachis > Arachis hypogaea. The sequence goes on along the minus strand of NC_092046.1, from coordinate 8,070,982 downwards.
AAAACCCCTCCAAGATGATTGAAATTGATGCTAGGAAGGAAAGTGCACACCCTCCAAGACATATTCCATATGAAGATTTGGATGGGATAGAGCAAGAAGTGAGTTCCCTTGGTGATGAAGATCAAGCATCAAACCTTAGTGGTGAAGAATCCTTTGAGCATGAAGAACCTTCTCCCAACAAGATGGAAAGCAATGTGGAGGTAAATTTTTCTTACCCTTCCATTTATGACTTGAGTAGGAGAAAAGGTTTATATAAAATTGTTGAACAAAGGAGTATAATTGAGAAGTCTTGTGAAGAGGTGGAAATCCTTAGAAAAAGGAGGATGGGAATTGAATACGCTTTATCAAAACTCTCGGAGTTGTCTTTGCCTAGGTTGCCATCTACTCCTTCATTTGAGTGGGTGAAATTTATTTCTATTAGCTTTATTATCCCACTTGAATATGGTTTGCTTGAAACGGATGGCCAACTTAGGGAGCTTTGTGGGATGAAGCGTAAACGAAAAAGGTTTTGTGGTTGGCGTTGCAAATCAAGGCTCATTATGGTTGATGCATCAAACATGAGATATAAAGGTTGGAGTAGTGCTCAAATAGATGGGTCTAGGAGGATTGTTGGCCACTATATAGAGAATTCACCTTACTCACCACCCGGTTGGATTAATAATGATGATCAACTTCAAGACGGGTGTGAAAACAAAGTGTGGGATCCCGGATTACAAGAAAAGGATCAACTTTGGGAGCCCCAAGCTTGTGAAGAACTCCATCAAGACTTGGCTCAATCCATGAAGAATCTTGGGGCACAATGGAGAACCAAGCATTGGTGGGAGTTCCAAGATGAATACAAGCACAAGCCACCTTGATGAGGAGCCCCCATAAGTCCAACTTAAGGACAATAAACAAAAGTGCTAGGTGGGAGACAACCCACCATGGTAAAATCCTTTCATTTTCTCTTTTGTATATATTGGTAGAATTAGTTTAATTTCATGTTTTGTTTAGTTAGTTGAGTATGTTTGGTAGTTTAAGTATGTTAAATAAGGTTTTATGGTGTTTTGGTAGCTGTTTGGAGGTTTGGAATGCTTGGATTGGTGCAAAAAAAAAAACATAGAAAAAATTTTTTGAAAAACAGAGCACCATCCACGCGTACGCGTACATGGCGCGTACGCACACTTCCAGCATTTTCGACCATCCACGCGCGCGCGCCATGCGTGCGCACGCGTGGATTGAGAAGTTCCAACCTCCATACATTTTCCAGAGAGTTGTGCCTGCGCCGCGCCAACGTTGTGCCTCTGGCACAAACCCCACTTGCGCACACGCGCACATGACGCGTACGCGCCACTCTTGAAATAAGCCAACGACGCGCGCGCGCCATGCGTGCGTACGCGTGGATGCCCTCTCTTCCATCCACTTCTTTTCTTTTCCCCTTTCCATTTCTTTCCTTCTCCTTTCTTCTTCCCTCCTTCTACCACTCATCCAACACCTCCCAAACACCATTGATAACCATTTATTTTAGTTAGTTAATTAGTTAGTTAGTTAGTTAATTAGTTAGTTAGTTGGTTCATTAGTTAGTTTTAGTTAGTTTTCATTTCATTTTCTCTTTTTCATTGTAAGTGTTGGATTGTTATTCTTGTCTACCATTAATTGCTGCTGAGTTTTAAGAAGGGATGTTATCTTAACATCATTATGTTTATAATCATTGTTGGATTCTATTGTTGAGGTTACCTTTTGCCACTTGGTTTCGAGTTTTTCATGCCTACCTTTTAAGAATACCAAGTGATGAGAATTGCCTTCGAGCTCGTAGCCCTTCTTGAATTACATGATTTGGCCACCATGTGATTTGAACCCTATTCTTTGATTAGGCAATCTCTTGACATTGGATGTTGAGCAATTATTTTAATGCATTGTGCTTCATGATCATATGCATCCATATGCTTTTAGCTTGAATGCTCTCGTGCTTCTTTAATGCTTGTTTTACCTTACAAGTTTACTTAAAGCATCCCAAGCACACTAGGACGAGTGATGTACATGCTTCTTTTGTGACATAACTTTTTATGCTAATGTGTGTTCTAAAAAGCGCCTAATTTAGAACTCACATCCCTATTCTCCTAATGTCACACTAATTCACTCACTCAATTCTAGTGATTAATACCTCATTCCAACAATGTATGCTTCCTTGTTTTTGTGTTCCCTCATCTTATGGTGTTATATTTTTGTTTTTCATAAATAATGCACCGCAAGCAAAATTGGAAGCAAGAGAAAGAACACACAGCGATCCAGAGAGTCGCCGTACCCCCTTGCTCATCTTTGAGTGCACCGAGGACGGTGCAAACTTTTAAGTGTGGGGAGGTCGTCCGACCGGTCGGCGATTTTGGGTGACAAATTTCTAATCCCAACACTTTTGCATTTCATTTTAGGTTTTTTGGATTTTTGTTGCATTTTCTTATTTTTGCATATATACACAATAAGCTTAGTCAAAATAATGAAATTTTCCAAGGATTTCTATCTATAGGGCACCAATTGATTTGAGTGGAAAACTTTTCATAGAACTTGCTTGAATTATATATTTTGTGGAACATGATTTATGAGCTAAGAACATAAGCTTGTGAGATTTGAGCCTAACGGTGTGGTTACATCTTATAACCACTTATTCTTCCTTCTTGTGTGCATTATTCTCTTTCTATGATTGTAATCTTTGATTTATTTGATTCTTTATGTCCATTATTTTGTGTATTCATGCATTTATGTGATTGAGGCCATCATTTCATTTAGCTCACTTACCCAAATGGCCTTACCTTTTATCTTCCTTTGTTAGCCAAATTTGAGCCTACGCTTAACCCATTTATTCTTTAATTTAGCACATTACTAGCCTTAAAGCGAAAAACAATAAATGTCCTTAATTTGGATCTTTGATTAGCTTAGGCTAGTGTGTGTGAGTATCATTCAAGTGTGGGAACCTTGGGACATTGGGTGAATAAAAGGGTAGTTTTGTGATGTTATTGGAAATATTGGGAATTGGGTACATACTCATGTATTGATCAAATGTAAAACCTTATGCATTGAGGTTCTTGTATATAAAAAGAAAAAAAAATAATAAGAAAAACAATATGGAAAAGAAAAGAAAAAAAAATAGAAAAAGAAAGAAAAAAAAGAATAAAAATAATAAAAAGGGGACAAAATGCCCCAAGGTGAAGCTCAATAAGATCAATGCATATGAGTTGTGAAATGAAAAGAAAATGCATGAGCATGTGAAAAAGTGAGAAAATGGGTAGTTAGGTTAGAACTTAATTGTATAGGATGTCATAGGTTATGTGGGAAGTTTAAGCTTATCAAAGATTCAAATTTCAAGCTCACTTGACCAAATATGCATCCTACCTTGACCCTAGCCCCATTACAACCAATGAAAAGACCTCATGATACTTGTATGCATGCATGAAATAAATGTTGATTGTTAGAAGAAAAACAAATCTTGGAAAGCATGAAATAGAGGAGAATTGAGTGAATCAACCCTAAACACTTGAGCGAATAGAGTGAAAACACATCCGGTGAGGGTTCGATGCTCAATTACATGTTTTCACCTATGATCATCATTCTTCATGCAAGTTTGTAAAAATATTTAATAACTCAATTCAATTGTGGATTAGACTTGCTAGTCCTTAGCCCTTGTGCATATATGTTTCTCGGGAATTGATTTATTTTGACCAAGCACTTGCATTCATTTAGATAGTTGCATATAGGTAGATTGCATTTAGTTAGTTTCCATTGAATAAATGCCATACCCTTACTTCATTCTTGGTTAAGCATGAGGACATGCTTGGTTTAAGTGTGGGGAGGTTGACAAACCCCAATTTGACGGTTTGTTTTGTATTGATTTTTGGGGATTTTATCACCTTTTACCCATATTTATTCAAGAAATAGCATGGTTTTGTATATTCTCCTTTAATTGTGCTTAAATGTGAAAACATGCTTTTTAGGACTCAAAATAGCTAAATTTATTTCACCTTGATTCTATTAGATGCCTTGATATGTTTGTTAAGTGATTTAAGGTTTAGGAGGCAAAGATTGGATCAAGGGAATGAAGAAAGAAAGCATGAAAAGTTGGAGAACTCATGAAGAAATGAAAGAACCGGGAAGCTGTCAAGCCGACCTCTTTGCACTTAATCGACCATAACTTGAGCTACAGAGGTCCAAATGATGCGGTTCTAGTTGGGTTGGAAAGCTAACATCCGGGGCTTCGAAACGATATAAGATTTGCTATGGTTGAACCGCTCATGATGACGCGTACGCGCATAGTACGCGCACGCGCCGTTGCTGCCACCTGGTTCACTTAAAGCAAAACGTGGCCAGCGAATTCTGAAGCCTTGTGGGCCCAATCCAACTCATTTCTGATGCTATTTAAGTCAAGGATTGAAGGGGGAATGGGAAGACTTTTCATACTTTAGATGTTAGTTACCAATTAGCTTAGTTTTAGTAGTTAGAGTTAGTTTCTAGAGAGAGAAGCTCTCACTTCTCTCTAGAATTAGGATTAGGTTTAGTTCTTAGATCTAGATTTTAATTCATCTTCTTCTACTTCTATCTTCTCAATTCCTTGTTGTTACATTCATTCTTCTTCCATCCTTTTGTTGTAATTTCCTTTATGTTGTTCTTGCATTTTGTTGTAGATCTACTTTTGTTCCTTCCTTTCTCTTTCAATTCAATTCAAGGTAAATCATAATAATTGTGTTCATTTAATTTGTTGTTGTTTAATTCCTTGCAAATTGAGTAGTGTAGATTTACTTTTCTTGCAATTTTACTATGCTTTCCTTTTATGCCTTTCAAGTGTTTGATGAAATGCTTGGTTGGATTTTAGAGTAGAGTTTTATGTTCTTGGCTTGGAAAGGTAACTTAGGAACTCTTGAGTTACTAATGTCCAAGTAATTGATGATTGGGATTCATTGACTCTAGTTCTCACTAATTGAATTAGTGGAGAGTTAGGACTTATGGACTAGGATTGATATAGCTCATTTGACTTTCCTTTACTACTAGTTAGAGGATGATTTAATGAGATTAATCCTTGCCAATTCTCATATTGTGGTTAGTGATTAGGATAGAGATCTTTGACCACCAACCCTTGCCAAGACCTTTTTAGCCATTAGTTTACTTTCTTACCATTTATCTTTCATGCTTCATATCAAAACCCCAAATATAACTCACAACCGATAACAAGACACTCCATTACAATTCCTAGGGAGAACGACCCGAGGTTTGAATACTTCGGTTTATAAATTTTAGGGGTTTGTTTTAGTGACAAACAACTTTTTGTATGAAAGGATTAGTGATTGGTTTAGAAACTATACTTGCAACGAGATTTCATTTGTGAAATTCTAAACCGTCGAAAATCCATTCGTCAAAATGGCGCCGTTGCCGGGGAGTTGTAATGGTGTTATGTTATTGGTTATTGTATATATGTGAATATTGTGAATAGCTTGATTTTTGGATTGCTTGTTAGTTTTGCTTGTTCTAGGACTTTGTTTCATTATTTCTTGTTAACTTTTGTTTCTTATTTTTACTTTTACTATGAATTCTCACTTTGGCTATGAGTGTGATTACAACTATGTTGTAGGAAATGGGAACTTCAATGAAGATGTGCATCAAGGATGGGATGACCAAAGGTGGGTGGAGCCATATACATATGATCAATCATCATGGCAACAACCCCCACCAATGCACTATGAGGAAGAGCCATTCTATGATGCATACCAACCCAATGGCTATGGTGAATCTCCTTGTGACTTTCAAGAACCACCACCATATGCCTATGAGTCATATCCTCAACATGAACCTCAACCACACTCACAAGCCTATTTTCACCAAATACCTCCATATGACCCTAATTCTTATCCACCATACCAACCACCTTATGAGCCATATGAACCATACATGGAACCACCACCATTCCAACATCAATATTTTCAAGAGCCACCTCCTCCACATTATTACCAAGATGAACCACCTCCAATATATGAAAATTTCCAACTACAAGATGAATACTACTTTCCACCACAACCTCCCATGGAAGAATATTCATGTCCATCAATCCAAGAACCATATGATCCTAATCATATTATCCAAGAGGAACAAGAGTCAAGGGATCGTCTCAAGGAAGCATTGGATCAATTTCAAGCAACCATGGAGTGTGTTGTGCAACAAGTGAAAAGAGTGGAAATTATTGAACCACCACAACTCTACCAAGAAGAACCACCTTCCTACTATGAACCCTTCCCCCAAATTGATGAACCCTTCCATCCACCCCAACCTCCAATGGATGACATCCTTGATGTTCTTGTTCAAGGACAAGAGGAAATGAAAAGGGATGTGCAACAATTCACGGCCGCCTTGGATGAGGTGGTAAACCGGTTAGCATCCCAATGCTTGAACACTCAAGGAACTCCCATGGCTACATGTGGAGAAACAAATGAAGAGCATAACATGAAGGAGAGATTGGTGGAGAACGAGGGAAGTTGCTTTGTATTGGAACAATTGGAGGAAGCTATGATTATTGAAGAAAGGAAAGAATTGGTTGAAGACTTAGGAGATGCGGAGCCTCCATGGGAATCTAGAATTGAAGAAAACCCCTCCAAGATGATTGAAATTGATGCTAGGAAGGAAAGTGCACACCCTCCAAGACATATTCCATATGAAGATTTGGATGGGATAGAGCAAGAAGTGAGTTCCCTTGGTGATGAAGATCAAGCATCAAACCTTAGTGGTGAAGAATCCTTTGAGCATGAAGAACCTTCTCCCAACAAGATGGAAAGCAATGTGGAGGTAAATTTTTCTTACCCTTCCATTTATGACTTGAGTAGGAGAAAAGGTTTATATAAAATTGTTGAACAAAGGAGTATAATTGAGAAGTCTTGTGAAGAGGTGGAAATCCTTAGAAAAAGGAGGATGGGAATTGAATACGCTTTATCAAAACTCTCGGAGTTGTCTTTGCCTAGGTTGCCATCTACTCCTTCATTTGAGTGGGTGAAATTTATTTCTATTAGCTTTATTATCCCACTTGAATATGGTTTGCTTGAAACGGATGGCCAACTTAGGGAGCTTTGTGGGATGAAGCGTAAACGAAAAAGGTTTTGTGGTTGGCGTTGCAAATCAAGGCTCATTATGGTTGATGCATCAAACATGAGATATAAAGGTTGGAGTAGTGCTCAAATAGATGGGTCTAGGAGGATTGTTGGCCACTATATAGAGAATTCACCTTACTCACCACCCGGTTGGATTAATAATGATGATCAACTTCAAGACGGGTGTGAAAACAAAGTGTGGGATCCCGGATTACAAGAAAAGGATCAACTTTGGGAGCCCCAAGCTTGTGAAGAACTCCATCAAGACTTGGCTCAATCCATGAAGAATCTTGGGGCACAATGGAGAACCAAGCATTGGTGGGAGTTCCAAGATGAATACAAGCACAAGCCACCTTGAGAAAAGCTCCCCATAAGTCCAACTTAAGGACAATAAACAAAAGTGCTAGGTGGGAGACAACCCACCATGGTAAAATCCTTTCATTTTCTCTTTTGTATATATTGGTAGAATTAGTCTAATTTCATATTTTGTTTAGATAGTTGAGTTTAATTGGTAGTTTAGTATGTTAAATAAGGTTTTATGGTGTTTTGGTAGCTGTTTGGAGGTTTGGAATGCTTGGATTGGTGCAAAAACATAGAAAATTTTTTTGAAAAAAACAGAGCACCATCCACGCGTACGCGTACATGGCGCGTACGCGCACTTCCAATATTTTCGACCATCCACGCGCGCGCGCCATGTGTGCGTACGCGTGGATTGAGAAGTTCTACATTCCATACATTTTCCAGAGAGTTGTGCCTGCGCCGTGCCGACGTTGTGCCTTTGGCACAAACCTATTTGCGCGCTCGCGCACATGACGCGTACGCGTCACTCTCGGAATAAGCCATCCGCGCGTGCGCGGCATGCGCGCGTACGCGCGTATTTCCTTCCTTCACCACATTTCTTTTCTTCTCCTCTTTCTATTTCTTTCCTTCTCCTTTCTCCTACCCCTCATCCAACACTTCCAAACACCATTGACAACCATTTATTTTAGTTAACAAATTAGTTAGTTAGTTAGTTGATTAGTTAGTTTTAGTTTAGTTTTCATTTTATTTTCTCTCTTTTCATCATAAGTGTTGGAGTATTGACTTTGTTTACTATACATTGCTATATCCCTTATTGCCTAAATGCTATTTTAGCATGAATATTTTTAGATAATCTTTGTTGGATTCTATGATTGAGGTTATATTCTGTTACTTGGTTTTGAGTTCCTCATGCTTACCTTTTGAAAAATACCAAGTGATGAGAATTGTCTTCGAGCTTATAACTCTTTTGAATTGCATGTTGTAGCTAGCCACCATGTGACTTGAACCGTATTCTTTGATTAGGCAATCTCTTGATGGATAATGTTGAGCATTTACCTTAATGCATTGTATTTCATGATTATATCCATCCATATGTTTGACTTGAATGCTTTCATGCTTCTCTAATGCTTGTCTTACCTTACAAGCTTACTTAAAGCATCTCAAGCACACTAGGATAAGTGAAATGCATGCTTCTTTTGTGACATAGCTTTTCTGCTAATGTGTATTCTAAACCGTGCAATTTAGAATTCACACACCTAATATTTCTTAATGTCACACTAATTCACTCACCTCATTCTAGTGATTTACCTCATTCCAACAATGTATGCTTCCTTGCTTTTATATCCTCTCATCTTATGGTGGTATATTTTTGTTTTTCATAACGAATGCACCACAAGCAACCATGGAAGCGGAAGAAAGAACACATAGCAATCCGGAGAGTCGCCGTACCCCCTTGCTCATCTTTGAGTGCACCGAGGACGGTGCAAACTTTTAAGTGTGGGGAGGTCGTCCGACCGGTCGGCGATTTTGGGTGACAAATTTCTAATCCCAACACTTTTGCATTTCATTTTAGGTTCTTAGGATTTTTACTTTCATTTTCTTATTTTTGCATATGTATACACAATAAGCTTAGTCAAAATAATGAAATTTTTCAAATAATGAAAATTTTCAAGATTTCTATCTATAGGGCATCTCAATTGATTTGAGTGAAAACTTTTCATAGAACTTGCTTGAATGTATGTATATTATGGATCATGTTTTGAGCTAAGAACACAAGCTTGTGAGATTTGAGCCTAATGGTGTGGTTACATCTTATAACCACTTATTTTTCCTTCTTGTGTGCATTATTCTCTTTCTATGATTGTAATCTTTGATTTGTTTGATTCTTTATGTCCATTATTTTGTGTATTCATGCATTTATGTGATTGAGGCCATCATTTCATTTAGCTCACTTACCCAAATAGCCTACCTTTTATCTTCCATTGTTAGCCAAATTTGAGCCTACAATTAACCCACTTGTTCTTAATTTAGCACGTTACAAGCCTTAAAGCGAAAAAAAACAATGAATGTCCTTTATTTGGATCTTTGATTAGCTTAGGCTAGAGTGTGTGTACCATTCAAAGTGTGGGAACCTTGGGACATTGGGTGAATAAAAGGGTAGTTTTGTAATGTTATTGGAAATATTGGGAATTGGGTACATACTCATGTATTGATCAAATGTAAAACCTTATGCATTGAGGTTCTTGTATATAAAAAGAAAAAAATAAGAAAAACAAAAGAAAAAGAAATAAAAGTGAAAAAGAAAAACAATATGGAAAAAAGAAAAAAAAATAGAAAAAGAAAGAAAAAAAGAATAAAAATAATAAAAAGGGGACAAAATGTCCCAAAGTGAAGCTCAATAAGATCAATGCATAAGTGCTGTGAAATGAAAAGAAAATGCAAGAGTATGTGAAAAAGTGAGAAAATGGGTAGTTAGGTTAGAACTTAATTGTATAGGATGTCATAGGTTAGGTGGGAAGTTTAAGCTTATCAAAGATTCAAATTTCAAGCTCACTTGACCAAATATGCATCCTACCTTGACCCTAGCCCCATTACAACCAATGAAAAGACCTCATGATACTTGTATGCATGCATGAAATAAATGTTGATTGTTAGAAGAAAAACAAATCTTGGAAAGCATGAAATAGAGGAGAATTGAGTGAATCAACCCTAAACACTTGAGCGAATAGAGTGCAAACACATCCGGTGAGGGTTCGATGCTCAATTACATGTTTTCACCTATGATCATCATTCTTCACGCAAGTTTGTAAAATATTTAATAACTCAATTCAATTGCGGATTAGACTTGCTAGTCCTTAGCCCTTGTGCATATACGTTTCTTGGGAATTGATTTATTTTGACCAAGCACTTGCATTCATTTAGATAGTTGCATATAGGTAGATTGCATTTAGTTAGTTTCCATTGAATAAATGCCATACCCTTACTTCATTCTTGGTTTAAGCATGAGGACATGCTTGGTTTAAGTGTGGGGAGGTTGACAAACCCCATTTGTAGGGTTTATCTTGTATTGATTTTTGGGGATTTTATCACCTTTTACCCATATTTATTCAAGAAATAGCATGGTTTTGTATATTCTCCTTTAATTGTGCTTGAATGTGAAAACATGCTTTTTAGGACTCAAAATAGCTAAATTTATTTCACCTTGATTCTATTAGATGCCTTGATATGTTTGTTAAGTGATTTAAGGTTTAGGAGGCAAAGATTGGATCAAGGGAATGAAGAAAGAAAGCATGAAAAGTTGGAGAACTCATGAAGAAATGAAAGAACCGGAAAGCTGTCAAGCCGACCTCTTTGCACTTAAACGGCCATAACTTGAGCTACAGAGGTCCAAATGATGCGGTTCCAGTTGGGTTGGAAAGCTAACATCCGGGGCTTCGAAATGATATAAATTTTGCTATATGTTGCTTCGCGTTCAGGGGCGCGCACGCGCACTTTGCGCGCGCGCGCCGATGCTGTCTGTGGCCCACTTTAATGAAATCGCCCCCAGCGATTTTGCAGCTCACTTTGGGCCCAACCCAGCTCATTTCTGATGCTATTCAAGCCAAGGATTGAGGGGAGTCAACACACTTAGTCATAGTTTAGTTTCATTATGCTTTAGCTTAGTTTCTAGAGAGAGAAGCTCTCACTTCTCTCTAGAATTAGGATTAGGATTAGGTTTAGTTCTTAGATCTAAGTTTTAATTCATGTTTCCTTCTACTCCTTCTTCTTAATTTCTTGTTGTTACATTTATCATTCTTCCATTGTTGTTATTACTTTCTTCTACTTTGTTTGTAGATCTACTTTTGTTCATCCTATTTTCTTTTAGTGTGATTTGAAGTAATTCATTTAGATCTTGTTTCCTTTGATTGTTGTTGTTAATTCATTGCCATAATTGTTGTTAGATTCTATTTTTGTTATCAATTTACTTTGCTCTTCTTTTATGCCTTCCAAGTGTTTGATGAAATGCTTGGTTGGATTTTAGTATAGATTTTGTTCCTCTTGGCTATGGTAGAGTAATTAGTGACGCTTGAGTTATCTAATGTCTTTGTTGATTGATAATTAGAAGTTGCTAATTGATTTAGATATCACTAAAGCTAGTCTTTCCCTTGGGAGTTGGCTAGGACTTGTGGAATTAAGTTGATTCATCCACTTGACTTTCCTCCATTATTAGAGGTTGACTAAGTGGTAGCAATGGACAATTGTGGTCACAATCGAGGAGGATAACTAGGATAGGACTTCTAATTCTCACAACCTTGCCAAGTGCTTTTTAGTTGTTAGGTTATTTTCATTGTCATTTACATTTCATGTCTCTTATCCCAAAACCCCAAAAATAATTCATAACCAATAACAAGACACTTTATTGTAATTCTTAGGGAGAACGACCCGAGGTTCCAATACTTCGGTTTATAAATTTAGGGGTTTGTTTTAGTGACAAACAACTTTTTGTATGAAAGGATTATTGCTTGGTTTAGAAACTATACTTTACAACGAGATTTTATTAGTGAATTTCTAAACCGTCAAAAATCCGTTCGTCAGACATACACACTTATCTCCAACAATCTCCCACTTGCACTAGAGCCAATGACAGATTGGATCTAGGGCATACATGTATTTCCAACAAAATCTCCCACTTGCACTAGAGCCAATCAGTCATATATTTCAATCCCAATTCCCACATGTGCTTATCAAACTCTTTTGATCCAAGTGCCTTAGTGAATGGGTCTGCTGCATTATCCTTCCCAGCAACCTTTTGAATTTCAACGTCTCCACGTTCAACGATCTCTCTTATCAAATGATACCTTCTCAAGATATGCTTAGATTTTTGATGTGATCTTGGCTCTTTTGCTTGTGCAATGGCTCCATTATTGTCGCACAGTAATGGAAGTGGTTCTTTAATTGAAGGCACCACATCAAGCTCGTTTATGAACTTCTTCATCCACACAGCTTCTTTAGCTGCCTCACTTGCTGCTATGTACTCAGCTTCAGTTGTTGAATCAGCTACAGTAGCTTGTTTGGAACTTTTCCAACTCACTGCACCACCGTTTAAGGTGAAAACATAACCTGAAGTAGATTTGCTATCATCTTTGTCTGAGGTAAAACTTGCGTCAGTGAACCCTTTTGGTATAAGTTCAGAATCTCCATAGATGAGGAATTGGTCTTTGGTTCTTCTTAAATATTTAAGAATGGATTTAACCACCTTCCAATGTTCCTCACCTGGATTTGCCTGATATCGACTGGCTACTCCTAGCGCATATGCGACATCAGGACGTGTACATGTCATAGTATACATGATAGCTCCCACTGCACTAGCATATGGTATTCTACTCATGCGTACTCTCTCTTCAGAAGTTTTAGGACAATCCTTTCTACTGAGAGTAATTCCAGTGCATATTGGTAAATAGCCCTTTTTGGAGTTTTCCATGTTATACCTTTTCAATATGGTATCAATGTACATAGATTGTGAGAGTCCGAGCAACCTTTTAGATCTATCTCTATAGATCTTTATTCCTAGAATATAGGCTGCTTCTCCCAAATCTTTCATGGAGAATTGTTGAGATAGCCAAGTTTTGGTATTTTGCAATGTTGGTACATCATTTCCTATTAGTAATATGTCATCAACATAGAGTACTAAGAAAATGACTGTACTCCCACTAAATTTTTTGTATATGCAAGGATCCTCTTCACACCGGATAAAATCGAATTTTTTGATTGTCTTATTAAAGCAAATGTTCCAACTTCTAGAAGCTTGCTTTAGCCCATAAATGGCGCGTTGCAGCTTACAAATTTTACTATGATCAGACTGAAGTGTGAAACCTTCAGGTTGTGTCATGTACACTTTCTCTTTGAGTTCTCCATTGAGAAAAGCTGTTTTCACATCCATTTGCCATATTTCATAATCATAGTAAGCTGCTATAGCAAGTAGAATCCAAATAGATTTGAGCATTGCCACAGGAGAAAATGTTTCTTCATAATCTATTCCCTCCTTTTGACGGTATCCCTTGGCAACTAGACGGGCTTTATAGGTCTCTACCTTACCATCTGCTCCAATCTTTTTCTTGTAAACCCATTTACAACCAATAGGTTTTATGTCTTTTGAGGGTTCAACCAAAGTCCAAACATTGTTGATCCTCATAGACTCTATTTCGGATTCCATGGCACTCTGCCATTTTAGACTTTCGAAACTTTGCATTGCCTCTTCATAAGTCTTAGGATCATTATCATCATAATCGATCCCATTTTCTACATCATCTTGCACCATTAGGTTTAGCCTTAGTGGTGGACGATGTTCTCTTGTGGACCGTCGAAGAGGTAGTTCTTGTACCAAAGGTAGTTCAAGGATTGGTTCA